>NW_020186975.1:127-451 GCF_900000015.1 Plasmopara halstedii | reverse complement strand
TTTCACCCGTTGACACGTCTCACACGTGCGCACATAGGTGCTCGTCCATTTGTACACCTTGGGCCACCAATAGTGGATTCTCACAGTGTTGTACATCTTCTCAAGGCCGCGATGACCACTGAGTGGCATATCGTGAGCATCAAAGAGGCTGCGGTAATTCAAATCCTCATCATATGGCACCACAATTCGTGATGTATCCGTTGAACCGGTGCTATAGTACAGCATCCCGTTATTCAACGAATATCGGTGCAATCGTGCATGTAGTCTTGGTGACAATTTCCTGTCCAAGTTTCCAAACGCCTTGCTCCCTAGAGCCCGTAGCAA
>NW_020186975.1:0-117 GCF_900000015.1 Plasmopara halstedii | reverse complement strand
TCAAACGAATGTGTCTGGTTTAATCAGTAGTGCTGTAGCATGTCTGGAAGCGTCACAAGCGTATGTGTCTTGATATCTTACCTCCTGGCAACGTGACGAACGTTTAAGTGCGTTAAC
>NW_020186974.1:20908-22151 GCF_900000015.1 Plasmopara halstedii | reverse complement strand
CCGGAAAATCGAATCGGTTTTGCTGTAGCACCTCTGGAATCGTCAATATTGATATGATGACGTTTCGAGCATTTTGATGCAATAATCATTGCTGCCGCGTCAAACGAAGCCGAAAAATCGAATTAGTTCTGCTGTAGCACCTCTGGAAGCGACAATAATGATATGATTACGCTACCAGCATTTTGATGCGATAATCATTGCTGCCGCGTCAAACAAAGCCGGAAAATCGAATCGGTTTTGCTGTAGCACCTCTGGAATCGTCAATATTGATATGATTACGTCACGAGCATTTTGATGCCATAATCCTTGCCGCCGCGTCAAACATTCCCGAAAAATCGAATCAGTTTTGCTGTAGCACCTCTGGGAGCATCAATATTAATATGATTACGTTACGAGCATTTTGATGCAAAAATCATTGCCGCCGCGTCAAACATGGCCGGAAAATCGAATCAGTTTTGCTGTAATACCTCTGGAAGCGTCACTAATATTATGATTACGTTACGATCATCTTGATGCGATGATCATTGCTGCCGCGTCAAACGTAGCCAAAAAATCGAATCAGTTTTGCTGTAGCACCTCTGGGAGTATCAATATTAATATGATTACGTTTCGAGCATTTTGATGCGATGATCATTGCTGCCGCGTCAAACAAAGCCGGAAAATCGAATCGGTTGTGCTGAAGCACCTCTGAAAGCATCAATATTAATATGATTACGTTTCGAGCATTTTAAAGCATAAATCATTGCTGCCGCGTCAAACGAAGCCGCAAAATCGAATAAGTTTTGCTGTAGCACCTCTGGAAGCGCCAATATTAATATGATTACGTTTCGAGCATTTTGATGCAAAAAGCATTGCCGCCGCGTCAAACGTAGCCGAAAAATCGAATCGGTTTTGCTGTAGCACCTCTGGAAGCGTCAATATTGATATGATTACGTCACGAGCATTTTGATGCCATAATCCTTGCCGCCACGTCAAACGTTCCCGAAAAATCGAATCAGTTTTGCTGTAGCACCTCTGGGAGCATCAATATTAATATGATTACGTTACGAGCATTTTGATGCAATAATCATTGCCGCCGCGTCTAACATGGCCGGAAAATCGAATCGGTTTTGCTGTAGCACCTCTGGAAGCGTCAATATTAATATTATTACGTTTCGAGCATTTTGATGCGATGATCATTGCTGCCGCGTCAAACGTAGCCGAAAAATCGAATCAGTTTTGCTGTAGCACCTCTGGAAGCGTT
>NW_020186974.1:15105-15956 GCF_900000015.1 Plasmopara halstedii | reverse complement strand
CTGCATCAAAAAGCACGCAGCGTAATCAGCAGCTGATATATCAAATCAAATGCATTTTTGCGCATCTTGACGTCCTACGGCAAATCTTATTCGATCGGACGCATTCGATTGACGCGGCGGCAATAATTTCTGCATCAAAAAGCACGCAACGTAATCAGCAGGTAAAATATTTAATTAAATACGTTTAAGTGCATGCAGACGTCCTACAGCAAATTATATTTGATCGACGCATCCGATTGACTCGGCGGCAATAATTTCTGCAACAAAAAGCACGCAGCGTAATCAGCAGCTGATATATCAAATGAAATGCATTTTTGCGTATCTTGACGTCCTACGGCAAATCTTATTCGATCAGACACATCCGATTAACGCGGCGTCAATATTTTCTGCATCGAAAAGCACGCAAGGTAACCAGCAGCTCATATATCAAATCAAATGCATTTTAGTGCATCTTGACGTCCTACAGCAAATCTTATTTGATCCGACGCATCCAATACACGCGGCGGCAATATTTTCTGCATCGAAAAGCACGCAACGTAATCAGCAGCTGAGATATCAAATCAAATACATTTTAGGGCATCTTGATGTCCTACAGCAAATTTTATTCGATCCGACGCATCCGATTAACTCGGCCGCAATAATCTCCGCATCAAAAAGCACGCAACATAATCACCAGCTAAGATATCAAATCAAATGCGTTTTAGCGCATCCAGACGTCCTACAGCAAATCATATTTGATCGGACGCATCCGGTTGACGCGGCGGTAATAATTTCTGCAACAAAAAGCACGCAACTTAATCAGCAGCTGAAACATCAAATCAAATGCGTTCTAGCGCATCTAGACGTCCTAA
>NW_020186974.1:13808-15095 GCF_900000015.1 Plasmopara halstedii | reverse complement strand
AAACGCATTTGATTTGATATATCAGCTGCTGATTACGTTGCGTGCTTTTTGATGCAGAAATTATTGCCGCTGCGTCAATCGGATGCGTCCGATCAAATATGATTTGCTGTAGGACGTCTAGATGCGCTAGAACGCATTTGATTTGATGTCTTAGCTGCTGATTAAGTTGCGTGCTTTTTGTTGCAGAAATTATTACCGCCGCGTCAACCGGATGCGTCCGATCAAATATGATTTGCTGTAGGACGTCTGGATGCGCTAAAACGCATTTGATTTGATATCTTAGCTGCTGATTACGTTGCGTGCTTTTTGATGCAGAAATTATTGGCGCCGCGTCAATCCAATGTGTCGGATCGAATAAAATTTTCCGTAGGACGTCAAGATGCGCTAAAACGCATTTGATTTGATATATCTGCTGCTGATTCTGTTGCGTGGTTTTTGATGCAGAAATTATTGCCCCCACGTCAATCGAATGCGTCGGATCGAATAAGATTTGCGGTAGGCCGTCTAGATGCGCTACAACGCATTTGATTAAATATTTTAGTTGCTGATTACGTTGCGTGCTTTTTGAAGCAGAAATTATTGCCGCCGCGTCAATCGGATGCGTCGGATCGAACGAGATTTGCTGTAGGACGTCAAGATGCGCTAAAATGCATTTGATTTGATATATCTGCTGCTGATTACGTTGCGTGCTTTTACATGCAGAAATTATTGCCGCCGCGTCATCCGGATGCTTCCGATCAAATATGATTTGCTGTAGGACGTCTAGATGCGCTAGAACGCATTTGATTTGATGTCTTAGCTGCTGATTACGTTGCGTGCTTTTTGATGCAGAAATTATTGCTGCCGCGTCAATCGGATGCATCAAAACGAAAAAGATTTGCGGTAGGACGTCAAGATGCTCTAAAACGCATTTGATTTGATATATCCGATGCTGATTATGTTGCGTGCTTTTTGATGCAGATATTATTGCCGCCGCGTCAATCGAATGCGTCGGATCGATTAAGATTTGCTGTAGGACGTCTAGACGCGCTAAATCGCATTTGATTTGATGTCTTAGCTGCTGATTATGTTGCGTGCTTTTTGGTGCAGAAATTATTACCGCCGCGTCAATCGGATGCGTCCGATCGAATAAGATTTGCTGTAGGACGTCTGGATGCGCTAAACGCATTTGATTTGATATATCAGCTGCTGATTATGTTGCGTGCTTTTTGATGCAGATATTATTGCCGCCGCGTCATTCGAATGCGTCGGATCGAATCAAATTTTCGGCAGGACGTCTAGATGCGA
>NW_020186974.1:13571-13798 GCF_900000015.1 Plasmopara halstedii | reverse complement strand
ATGCTTGGTTGACGTTCGAGCTTGTGGGACTGCGATTCAGTATGTACGCTGAGTATTCTACCGCATCTCCCCAGAAAGTCAGCGGGAGCTTGCTTGCAAAAATCACAGAGCGGGCCATGTTTGGAACCGTCCGATGCATGCGCTCTGCCTTGTCATTTGATGCTTCGCTCACCTGCCGTGACACGCCGGCGGACTTGCAGAACAAATCAACGTTCCGATTTTCACCA
>NW_020186974.1:13179-13561 GCF_900000015.1 Plasmopara halstedii | reverse complement strand
GCGTCAATCGGATGCGTCGGATCGAATAAGATTTGCTGTAGGACGTCAAGATGCGCTACAACGCATTTGATTTGATATATCTGCTGCTGATTACGCTGCGTGCTTTTTGATGCAGAAATTATTGCCGCCGCGTCAATCGGATGCGTCCGATCAAATATGACTCTCTGTAGGACGCCAAGATGCTTTAAAATGCATCTCAATTGATATATCAGCTGCTGATTACGCTGCGTGCTTTTTGATCCAGAAATTATTGCCGCCGCGTCAATCGGATGCGTCCGATCAAAAATGATTTGCTGTAGGACGTCTGGATGTGCTAAAACGCATTTGATTTAATATATCAGCTGCTGATTATGTTGCGTGCTTTTTGATGCAGAAAATATTA
>NW_020186974.1:12819-13169 GCF_900000015.1 Plasmopara halstedii | reverse complement strand
AAACGCATTTGATTTGATATCTTAGCTGGTGATTATGTTGCGTGCTTTTTGATGCGGAAATTATTGCGGCCGAGTTAATCGGATGCGTCGATCAAATATAATTTGCTGTAGGACGTCTGCATGCACTTAAACGTATTTGATTAAATATTTTAGCTGCTGATTACGCTGCGTGCTTTTTGATGCAGAAATTATTGCCGCCGCGTCAATCGGATGCGTCGGATCGAACGAGATTTGCTGTAGGTCGTCAAGATGCGCTAGAACGCATTTGATTTGATATATCAGCTGCTGATTACGTTGCGTGCTTTTTGATGCGGAAATTATTGCGGCCGCGTCAATCGAATGCGTTGGAT
>NW_020186974.1:2248-2376 GCF_900000015.1 Plasmopara halstedii | reverse complement strand
TGCTCGCGGACTTACTGACAAAGGCGTTAGACCAGCACAAGCTTGCAGAGCTGCGAGCTCTTGTGGGGTTGCGCTAGTTACGGCGGCGGGGAAATGATCGCGAGGAGGAGTGTTAGAAGAACAGCGAA
>NW_020186974.1:2125-2238 GCF_900000015.1 Plasmopara halstedii | reverse complement strand
TGAGCACGGCATGGGTTCGGCCAACCCCACGCGGACGCCTATTGGTGACGATTGCTACAAAGAAGTTACGGCAGATAGTGCGCTGCTGCAGGAATCCGGGTCACCAAGTATAA
>NW_020186974.1:1602-2086 GCF_900000015.1 Plasmopara halstedii | reverse complement strand
AATACCCACTTACTGTGCAGCATGTTGGCCCCAGCCGGTCGCTTGATCACATTCCAGAGCTTTCGTGCTGCGCATTGCCTCCGCATGTGTCTTGGGATCAGCCTCGTAAACTTGCATCACAGCTGGTACATCATTTGTCATGTGTTTACTGTCTTGTGCCGCTCGCTTGGCAGCCCCTCGTGTGGCATGGGATGCACGTACTCACGATTTCTGATTAGCCGTCCCCTTTGTTTTATTACGACGGGAACAATCGAAGATGTCTCCTCCTCAGCTCCTGCTTCGTAGAGTAGCTGCTCGATGTGCTTGTCGGAAGGTGCCTTAATATTCTTGACGTGTTGGGTCACGATCACGACATTGGCCGTGCGTATGAACACACGATATCCTTTGGTCTCGTCGCTGCGACCCACGATGGTACCAATCTGCGCCCGATGTGCAGAGGAGTTCTTCTTCGGGTCACGGTACACTGTGCACACCGAACCAAAAA
>NW_020186974.1:1164-1327 GCF_900000015.1 Plasmopara halstedii | reverse complement strand
GCAACAGCTCGCCAATAGCCTCCTCCTGATCAAGGACATATGCGTGCGTGTCGAGTGCTGTCACTCTTATACCTAGAAGCTTTGACACTGGTGCAAAATTCTCGATCAAAAACGATGCCATCGACACGAAAAATTGCTCAACCGCTGCAGCTCTTGTTGCTGA
>NW_020186974.1:620-862 GCF_900000015.1 Plasmopara halstedii | reverse complement strand
CTTCTCAAAGAACACTAAGAATTCCTTGAACCTTTTCGCCGCTTGGTCCTTGGTGCGTACCAGAAATTCGCAGCAGTAATTGTTCTTGTGATCGACAAAGTTTTACGAGGTAACGATTCTGGGCGTGGCTTACACAACTACTGGAGACGCTGTGGCCCTTTCATGACCAACGTCGAAGCTGACTGGGGACGGTGCGCTTGGCGCGTCGTCGGAGTCACTTGGGCTCATAACCTGTTAAAAAG
>NW_020186974.1:0-410 GCF_900000015.1 Plasmopara halstedii | reverse complement strand
CGGTGCTCGAGTGCATGCGCACGAACAAACTGTACGCCAATGCAGACAAGTGCATTTTCGGCACAGAAGAGATTCCCTTTTTGGGGTGCTTCATTGGGAAGCGTGGACTTCGAGCGGGTCCCGCTAAGGTCAAGGCCGTTGTAGATTGGCCGGTTCCAAAGAACCAGAAAGACTTAAGCGGCTTGGTCTCGTCAACTACTTGCACAATTACAGCGTAAATTTTGCAGAAATGGCCCGGTCATAATCCAATCTCAATTAAAAGGATGCGGAATGGTGTTGAAACACCAAACATCAGGAGGCTTTTGACGGGGTCAAAGACGGTCTCCTGCATGCACCAATACAGGCACTGCCTGATCCCGATCGTCCTTTCAGCGTCGTCTGTGACGCTTCGGACTTTGCCATCGGCTGTG
>NW_020186973.1:0-342 GCF_900000015.1 Plasmopara halstedii | reverse complement strand
ACAAGAACAAGGAAGGTCTTTTTGACATTTTTGACGATTCGAGCGTGCAGAAATGGTATCGTTCCATGGATTCAAAGGATAAGAATGAAGCGTTAAGCGTCATAGACCGCAGGTTGGAACTGCAAAAGATCAACAGCAAACGAATTGGTGAAGTGATTCACCAAAATCGTGACAATTACACGAAAAAAGTAATGAATGATTTGGTATTATACAAGCTTCAGTCACTGTTTACAGTGCACACGTTTGAAGGATCTTTAGCTGAATATCATTTGTTCCAGGGCTGGATCCGAGAGGCTTTTCACCTAGATGCTAAAGTTACATCCGTGTTGTCTATATTGCGGA
>NW_020186972.1:0-329 GCF_900000015.1 Plasmopara halstedii | reverse complement strand
ATTTGTTTGACGCGGCAGCAACAGTTATTGCACTCAAACGCTTGTCACGTTATCAGCAACTAAGATATCATGTCACATACGTTTGTGGTGCATTCGGACGTGCTACAGCGTTCCTGACTGAACCAGACTCATCTGTTTGATGCGGCAGCAACAGTTAACGTACTCAAGCGTTCGTCACGCTGTTTGATGCTGAGATATCATATCACATACGTTTGTGCTGCTTCCAGACGTGCTAAAGCGTTTCTGTTTGAACTAGACTCATCTGTTTGACGCGGCAGCAACGATTAACGCACTTAACGTTCGTCACGCTGTCAGCAGCTGAGATATCA
>NW_020186971.1:0-347 GCF_900000015.1 Plasmopara halstedii | reverse complement strand
CAGCATTCGATCTGGTTGGGCTTCTGTTCAGGATGTAGCTCGCGTATTTCACGGCGTCACCCCAGAATTGTAGTGGTAAGTTGCTGGCAAACAGCATGATTCTCGCCATACCCATGATTTTTCTGTGCATTCGTTCGGCAATGCCGTTCGACGCTTGATTGTAAGGTTCCGACATTTGCCTCTCTACTCCAGACTTGATGCAAAACCAATCTACGTTGGCATACTCGCCACCCCCATCAGTACGCAGCACGCAAACCTTGCAATTAAATCGCTTCTCAAGATACACAAAAAATGCTCAAACTGCTTCGCTGCTTGATCCTTAGTTTTAGCCAGAAATACTCGACAAT
>NW_020186970.1:0-1333 GCF_900000015.1 Plasmopara halstedii | reverse complement strand
TAGCCAGTAGAGTGGATCCCCGCTCACCACGCAAGACTGCTTCACCCCAATACACTTCGCATGCTCCTGCGCGGTCCGAATTAGACTCTAACTGTATACAGCAATGGAGCGAAATACAGTGGCAAGGGTACTTGCTCGACGTCCTGAAAGAACTGCGACAGCTTGATGGGTACTACCTTGTTGATGAGTCGGTGTTGCAGCTCCAAATTGTTGAGAAAGAGGTGGTATTGGTAGTGGGAGGTTTATCGCTACTAACGTTTTTCCATCGAACACCACCTAGAGCAACATCAGTGTTCTGACCGTCAACACTAATGGCATTAGAAAAATGGTCATTTGTTCATCAACAGCTTGCTCTCAAAACACTCGGTGACTTGTATCCAAGAGACTAAATTCAGCGACAAAACACACCTGTCCAATTTCAAGTTTTATCTAGACTCAAGCTTCACGCACAAAGTCTTCGTAAATAATCCCAACAGCTTTCTTGACCGACCAATGCGAGAAAGAAGCAATGGAGTTCTCACATTGCTTTGTTCCGATTTTCCAGGCTTCGACACGGCGGAAGAGGTTTCCAAGCTGTCCGTTCTTGGTCCATAAATCGTTGTGAAAGTCGTAGCAGAATGTATTCCCATCTACATTCACAACGTGTATGCGCAAGTAGACATGCAAATAAAACAATATTTCTTTTCGAGACTGGAGACTGAGGAGTATGAAGATCAGGCGAAACACCTAGTGTTGGGTGATCTCAACAATCCCTTGAACCCCAAACTAGATTCGTCGTCTTCTAACTTGCGCTATGACCCTGGTCGCTCAACCTGCTTCGGGTGGCTGGCAAAACTGGGTGTAGTCGATGCGTGGCGGATCCGTTAGGATACCAAGCGAGTCTTCACGGGCCCTCTTCATAGGAGAACCGTTTGGACTATATCTTGCTGCCAGAGGCGCTCTACGAACGCTTCTACGACGACTCCATATACTTCCTGCCAAAGCATGCCGGCGACCACCTAGCCCACAGTGTACGTCTCAAGCCTGGATCACAGGTGCACGGCAAAGGGTACTGGAAATTTCAACGCTGCCTTCTTGATTACCTATTGGTGGTTTCGGCGATACCCGAGATGGTCCGCAATCAACTGCGCACCGCTCAAAACCCGGGAAAGAATTGGGAGAAGTGGAAGAAAAATATTCAGCGCCAATTGCACGATTTGCAAAAGAAGCTTCGGATGCAAGATACAAAAGCTGTCGAGATTGCCCGTGTCTTGCTGGATCAAGCTGCTGCGCGGTACCGCGTGATGTCGAACGAAAGTGATCGCGAGATCTATGATGAAGCCATGAGGAAATA
>NW_020186969.1:0-364 GCF_900000015.1 Plasmopara halstedii | reverse complement strand
GACATATAATGCACCTGCATTACTGGAAAATGGATCTGCTGCAGTGGATATTGATGCTTCATCTGATGGTGACGAAGGAGAACCAGATGCCAAGCGGCAGCGAGTGGACGACGAGCACGAGATAGCATTGGCGGTGGTTGAGCCACCACGTTGCTATCGTGAAGCAATTGAGTCGCCGGAGCATGAAGAATGGAAGACGGCTATGCGAGCGGAGCTGCGCACTCACTTCCGGGATCATACCTGGGATCTCGTGCGGAAACCTCAGGGAGTTAAAGTGATTGGGCACAAGTGGGTATTTGCCGTTACACGAGACGAACATGGCGCTATTGTGCGGTACAAAGCGCGGCTGGTTGCTCTGGGGTGT
>NW_020186968.1:0-313 GCF_900000015.1 Plasmopara halstedii | reverse complement strand
TCTGCCAATCATTTCTTGAGTCCACTTCTGGTTGTCGTCAGTTGATGAGCAAGCTTCCAAAGTCAAGTTGTTATGCGCCGTTTGTTGGACATTCAGACAGCGATTATCGGAGATCTGGAGGATTTGCCCAGTTGAGCTATCATATGACCACATCTGGGAGGAAAGTGGATAGGTACAGGTTTTCGACACGATAATGCTGGTGTTCATGACTGTGTACAAACCGTCAAGGCACGTAGCACTGTTGAAACTTTGAATTTCATTCGTGGTTGTATCAATAAGCCACCTCTGCTCATCCTCAAGAGTCCATCCGCCA
>NW_020186967.1:0-307 GCF_900000015.1 Plasmopara halstedii | reverse complement strand
CTTTCGCTCGGTGGATCTCGCTGTAGAAGCGAAGGACGTGATCACTCGATCGTTGGGTATCTAAGCAGTCGGGCCCCGGCCACTAAACAAGCTGGACTTGACGAACGAAAAGATCTCTGAGCTTGCTTCTTCGTACCTCAAGAAACACTAATGGATATTTACCGCACTCGGCTTCGTGCTTAAAGAGGAGGCTCTCCTGTACCCGCGATGTGGACGATACCTGTGATGCTCGCCCCTCGCGAAACCGCTGCAAATGACGATGATCTCTTTGAGCGATGAGTGCACTGATACCGGAAACCTTTCTCGC
>NW_020186966.1:0-603 GCF_900000015.1 Plasmopara halstedii | reverse complement strand
ATTCACGTTATTAAACGACGAAATGTTGGTGTTCCAAAGTTTCTTCGATTTCTTTATCAAATACTCGAAGTCGAAGATCCACGAATTATTTCCTGGTCTCATGATGGTACAGCATTTCAGATTATTCAACCAGAAGAACTTGCCACTCAGATTTTACCTCGATATTTTAAACACAATAAAGTCTCGAGTTTTCAGCGACAACTCAATTATTTTGGGTTCAAAAAGTGGACGAAGACTCAAACGAACATTTGAACATTTAGTCATCCCTTTTTTTACAATCGGATAAAGATCGAATGAAACTTATCAAACGCAAAGAGCGTGCAACACCTGTGACCATGTCACCAATGACCAAATCAAGTTCAATGGAATTGTGTCATCAATTGCGTTTGCCACAGCATGACGATTTTCAAGTTCACACACGGACACAATTTCCGACACAACAAGCACTTAAAAGACAAAAATCCAGTACTTTATCAAGTGCAAGTGTTGCTTTTTTCAACTCAAGTGCTGCTGGTCGTCGACATTCTACTGGGATGCTTCCTGGCTCAGAAGCTTTAAATCTTGCGGCTGTTGTAGCTGCTGCTTCATTACCAGGACGGAAAG
>NW_020186965.1:0-406 GCF_900000015.1 Plasmopara halstedii | reverse complement strand
ATTGTCATTCCCTTTGTTGTTGCAGCAGTAATGTCACTTTTATATTGAGATGCGAGTTCTGATGTCTTGGTGATAATCTCCAAATAAACACCATCGCTCGCTTATCTCAACTCGAAAGTCTGTATTTGGAACATTTCAACTCAGGCTAGTAAATACTGGATGCCAATTATCCATTCCTACAATTTTGTGCTTTCGATTGCCATATTGAACAACCTTCCTTCGCTTCAGTCATACATGCCACACTTCTCTGAAAGAATTGTTAACGTACTATTGTCGAGCATTACAAAGCGCTAGCGCGTTCCCTTTTGACATCGACGTTAGCCAGTCGGTGGGCCACGTAAAGAATTCCATTAAGAAGGAGCAGGAGTATGATTTTGCTGCCAGCAAATTGGAGCTATATCTCGCG
>NW_020186964.1:7562-14318 GCF_900000015.1 Plasmopara halstedii | reverse complement strand
CTTGGATCGACCGTAGATGCGCGCGCATAGCCACCCTGCGGGCAGCCTTCTGCTGCTGCTCCGGTGCCTCGTCGAGGTCACTGATAGTGGTAGCACCTCCCCCAGAAGTCGAGAGATCGGGAAACGGACACGGTTTCCGCAAGGTCTAGCAGGGCTCACGTCGCGCCGCTGGCGCACCTTACCCTCCCCTTCTTCCCATCCTGGGAGAAGAGTATCCGACTCGTAGTCGACATCCTCCAAATCCTCGACGAGGTTGTCCGTCGCCCGCGACGGGCGCTCTGAGCAGGGCTCGGTTGCCGAGGGCCTAGGATGCGCCTCCCTTGAAGCAGCGGGCGTGCTGTCTGAAGTTGCACCGCGTGCTGGAGATATAAAAGGGCCCTGCCTTCGGCCGTTCTTAGAACCGACGAGGTTGGGTGTCTTTCGTGTTCTAGACACAGGGCTCATTGAGCAGAGAATGCGTGCAGAAGGTCCTGGGGATGTTGAGATGTCTAGACGCGCGAGCCTCGTACGAGGTGACAGGTAAATGTGATTGTGGGTGTTCGCAATTTAGATGAGAAAGAGTGTAATGGGGTTACACGTACCCTAGCATGAGGGGTGGGTCACACAAGACGGTGTTATCACGCAACGGTATGGCTACACTTTAACAAGAAGTCAGTAAGTGACTGTACCGCCAGTAGATATGTATTTCAATGAGGATTTACTATTTAATTCAAAATATCTATAGATTTAGATATAGGTGGCTTTGTTGCAAATAAAGACACGATTTACATTTTGAAAGAAGGGCGCCTTTGCTTTGGTTTAAGGTTGTGGTTACTCTTGGGGTAAGCGGATTGCGATCCGCTACATTCTAAATAATCACCAACCTTAGCTTAGCTTCCTTTAAACAAAAGAGCTGCGGCTGCCCCGCCACAGTTTGTCTGTCTTTTGACATGACCCCTTAAGGGGTATTGAACGTTTCTATAATATTCTATGTTTCAGGTCATCATCATGAAGTACGGCCACAGGCTTCATATCAATCGGATCCGTGATGTAATACAGTAACCTTGAAAAAAGCGGTGTACGCACTTTCGAATTCTTAGATTTGGCGACATCCGAGATCAAAAATTCCTTGCTTTTTATAACTTTTAACAGTGCAGCACATATGCATGCTCTACGCACAGCCTCTTCAATGCGCAAACGCCGCAATTGTGAATCTCATAATCTACGCGACACAAAAGCAAACTCCATACAAAATTAAATTGGCCAGGCCTCTATTTTTCCAAAAACTTATCCTTGGCAACAAATTATCACAATCTTGCCGCGTTCCGATATAGGTGTGGTTCAGATGTCGCTGTGCGCATTAAGGCATGATTTGTTTAGATGACGATAGCTTTGATCCTAGCAAATGCTACCCAAAACTTGACAAATGCATACTTAATTGCAAAAATTATTTGCCATCTTGGGAAAATTCTTCTTTTGCCGCTTGAAGCAGGCGATATTCAGTGCAATGACGTGTTTGCGCCCCATTGGCATCTGCATGAAGTGAAACACGCCTTCAGGCAAGGGTCGAAGCGTCGCAGACGACGTGAAAGATCGATTTAGATCTGAAGGGTCCAAAATAGGGGTATACGTGAGGCTTGCTTTCTAGCCCTGAAAACCGCCTTTTCTTCCGCACTCCAACACCACTTGACATTTCTTAAATAGATTGGTGGTAGTCTTAATTGTATTGGCGTGATCACACTGTAATGTACATGTAGTCGACCAGGCCAAAAAACATCCAAAAATGCTTTGATATAGCGACACTAGCCAGTACAGAATGACTTTAATTCTTGCGGAATTCGCTCGCAGACCATGTGTAAGGGGAATCGCCCTTCCATTTACACGCACTTTATGAGAAAGTCTTAACGCTCACTTCCAGCAAGTCGTCGATTTACGCGAACGAAGAGGAAAAGGTGAAGGGAGATTATGACCAAAAAGTAGAAAAACCTTTCTAAACTGATAAATCCATCCAATTACACGCAGAAGGATGTGGTTTACTCAACATGTGTAATATGACTGACCCCATTACCCCAACCCCAACTCAAGAGTAGGTTTATCCAAATTTTCTTCAAACCTTTTCAGACTCTGAGATTTGGCCATTCGTAATCCCACACGAAATGAAACGCATCGAAGACGATTCGCGCCGTCGACGAGCGCGGAGCAAACGCGGATCTCAGTCCGAGGATGCGAAGGCGCCTTCGCCGCCAACGAACTTGGATGATGCTCCAACTTCACGTCGAACGGTGATTTCGCACGCTGAGCCAAAACCTGGCATCAAACAGCCAGCTTCGGCGGACGACGACTGTTATGAAGAGTGCATCGACGAGACGTTCTGTTTGCCCATAGGTCTCCGGGTGTATCGCAGTGGACATATCCATGCGAGTACCAAGAATTCGATTCGAACGAATTCTATCCAAAAGCCACTCGTGAATAATGTATCACGATCAGAGACGACGACGTCTGGCAACCTGTGACTGCGAAAATGTGATCAATGAACAATCTAGCCGAACTTTCGGCGTCGATGGAATCGCTACAAGGAGCGATGCAAACCATCTTGCTGAGTCTGTCAACAAAGACGAGCACTCCATTGTGACCACCCATTTTTGAGGAACGAAGATTAGTCGAGACCTACTGACTTCCAGCTGCCAGTAGGAACAGAGAAACTCTGCAGCGGGATTTGGGTGGGCCTGCGCTCTTCACGCACTGACAAACATCACATGTCTTCACATAGCGTGCAAACCTCTTGTTCATGTGGGGCCACCAAAATAGGGCACTGAGAGATTTGTAGGTCTTCTTTCGGCCAAATGATCGGCCATCGGCGTATCATACGCGTCGTACACGATCTTGTGCCTCAAATTATCGTTGTGGAGAACCTCAATCCGCTGCTCGTCGTCATGTGCATCTTCATAGTGAAGGAGGCCATTCCTAACTGCATGGCAATACATCCATGACTTTAAGCAACTATGAAGCTTGTCATGGAGTTCCATATCAATCGGTTATAGTGTCTGAACACGAAACTTCACCAGAGCATACTTCATTGACAAAGTCTCCTCGTCGTGGACAGGTTAGTCCTTTTCTGCTAGGCTAGTCTGTCGCGATTGGGATGACACAACACGACCGTGTTCTTCTGAGTCCTTTAACAAAAATGCACAACCGATTGCAAATTCAAAGCGTCACACACCACGCTATATGCTTCGTGTCATCTGGTAAAGCAAGTAATGCTGCTTCCATCAAACTGTGCTTGATCTGAGTGGATGCTTGTTCACAAGTGGATGTAAATTCCCGTGATACGTCCTTATTTAACAAGTTTGATAGTGGGTGCACCATTTCCGCGTAGTTACCCGAGATCCAATGCAGGTTATTGGCCACTTCACGATTGCTTTGACCTTTCCAGGGTTTGCACAATCACCGTGTTCACAAACATAACAACCAAGGCTGGTACTTTGTTAGCACCAAGTTATACTTTGCAAGATTCGCTTGCAATGAATTTTCACGCACTCATTTCAGCACTGCACGGAGGTGCTCCAAGTGCATTTCTTCGGCAGGTCTGCCATCTTCGTCCTTCGAATGAACAAAGATATCGGCAAAATAGGTTTGTGCAAAGCATCGTAATGTTCGAAACAGATGGGAGACCAATCAATTGAACGGTACTGAGTATTGGATAGTCTCTGTGGCAGCACAAGCAGATCCCATGACATACCGGACGGTGTACTCACAGCCGTCGAAAAGACACCCTCCTCCTCATCAAGATCAATCAACCAAAGCAGGTACACTAAACGGTATACAGCCAGACATACGGTGGATGATGACATCCTTGCGCGAATTCAGCGTTTGAGCGGAAATCGTCTGCGCATTTAACTTGTTATAGACGTGAACGATACTCCATTCACCGTTGACTTGCGCACACAAAACGTCGGCGCGCTATGAGGGGACTTGCTTTTCCTCACCAAACCGGCAGCTTTTTTTTGAGCAAAGAACTCACTGCATACTCACTTTGTTCACGCGACAGTGGCCACTGTCGAAGCACTGCATACTGTGAACCGGGTTCACGATGATTATCGTGTCTAAATCCACGTTTGGATGGAAGACCGGAGGGCGGCTTCGTACTCAGGACGTCATCCTTGTGTTCCATAACAACGAATGATAATGATAAGTCTGCGTGATTCCACACGCTGTCGAAATTCTTTCGAGAGCCGAGTCATCCGTAACTGATGATGAGCGTAGTTCCGCTGAACTGACCTTCTAATGGAGCAACACGGCATCCTCAATACCATGACACTCGAGGTCGTGTATGAAATCGTCGTAAGTGACTTCCACAAGCTGAACCAGCTCTTTCAATGTCGGCAACAGTGCCAAAAGAATATCTGTTCTGGCAACATCACAACCAGTCGTTGCATTCACAATATGTGGACCAACATATTTGCATGCTACAGCCTTATCATGGGGAGTAGTACGCTGGAAAAACTCTTCCGCGGAGTCAACCGCATCCTAAGCGGGAGTATCAGTACCACAATCAGCAAATTCCGTTGGTTCCTTCACATTTGTGTGCTTAGCCACACAACGATTGTAGCATCACCTGTGTGATCAGTTATATCCACTGACCTTCAATCCAACTAAGCCACTGTGTGAGTGGGCGTATTGCCGTATATCATCCGTGGTCAATATCTTCGACTTTCCAGTACACAAATTTCGAAAAACATTCTCCCGTCTTGAGGGGGGGGCAACAACAAGTATTCTTTCCGTTCGGCAAATCGCCATGCCAACCAACGATTCATTCGTTTTCATGTGATCTGTTCCGGGCACCACATGATCTGTCGACACACATCCTTAGTGACCATCAGAGGGCACTCCATACAGCTTCGTATCATCTCTGACCTGCAGAAATTACATGACATATATCAAAGAAGTGTGGATTATTTCCAGCCGCATACGACTGCCAAGCGCTTGAACGCTTCTTTCGGTGCATAGTGAATGTGATTTCATTACTCCTAGCGGTTTCACCCACGCCGGGAGAGCTACTCCCAATCATATTCGATCACCAATCAACCCATGGCTCGTGCATAAGCCACGGTACGCCTAAAATCAGGTCGATCGTTTGACCATCTCGAGAGCTTTCATCGAGATAAAGTCTTTAAACTTCAATTTGAGATCAACCATACCTTTTTTCGCGGTGACGACAGCACCAATGCTCAATTTCGCTCAGATAAAGCCATTGCTTCTATTTGGTGCATCTGAAAGAACGGAGCCATCGTCAGCAACACTTTGTTTCCGCGTATAGTTACGCGACGCGCCAGCGTTAATCAAGGCTAAAAACGGCCCCTTCACACTCTCTGTGACTAGAGTTTAGGGTTTAGGGTCTAGTGGACTACGAGGAATTTATGTCGTTAACGAAGGATAACAATCCTCCAAGGGCAATCCTTTGTGAGTGATTCTAACACTACACTCACAAGGCTTTATAATTGCCCCAGTAGACCGCCCTGCGTCGACCGGGCACCGGCGTTTCCCAAATTCCTCTGATATTGGTACCACATGGCTTGGGATCACAAAGATAAGAACCGTATGGAGCGGTTTGTCTGACCAAATCGTTGACATCCATAACAGCGAATTTGCTGCCCACGGACAATTATCGTGCTGAGCTCCATTAGTTTTGGATTTCCGGAAGCAGGAGTCACTGTTTCCATCGGATTGACCGATTGATCACGTGCTTGACGTTGGCACTAGTCCTCATGCAATGGAATCATAACTGCATCTTCCAGAGTCGTTGGACTCTGGCGAGAATTTCAGTCTTAGAAGGATCATAGGTGAGGGAGGCCCTCCATAAACACAGTGACCATCACTGCCTCGGGCAATGATTCACTTGCTATATCCTCACGAAGCTCACGAGGCTTCTGTATATAGTCGTATAATGTGCTGTTGTCTTAACGGCATGACAAATGCTTCGACGGTTATCGTAGCCAGGGCGGTTGACTTCCCATGCCACCACCCTAGCTTTCACACGGCCATCCAAGTGCGGCACGGCGAAGCCACTTGGCAGCGGTCATCACGAATTTGGGCCAACGCGATAGCGATGTCCATTTCTCGCTGCCAAAACGCAAGATTTTCACCATGAATTTAACGGGACCTTCCGTGTGTACCGACGGTGTTACGACTAGGTGACGAAGCTGGCTTCGGTATGTTGTGTTATAAAAATCCTTATAACTTTTGCTTAATCACCGCTAAATTTGCCAAACGTCAAGTTATGGCGTCTTGATCCATTTGAAGCTTATCGAAGACCGCGTGATCACCGATTAAAGCTCGCAGCTTCACCATACACTTGTGTTAGGAATGAATATTCCTCCCTGTTGATCGGAGGGCGGCCTGTGGTGTTCACATTGAATCTATCGAATAGTCTGCGTTGGAATGACTACAAGTGCTACTAAGTGTAACCAAGTGTAACGGGAAATGCTCGTCCGTATACGCGCAAATACCGAGAAAGAATTAAATCGGTTAACACGCTTTGCCGCGCGTTGCTCATTTTCAGCGAGCCGTTGATTTACGCGAGCAAGAAGGAAAGGGTGAAGTGATAAAGTGATAATTAAATGGCCAATATGCCTTAACCCCCTAAACTGATAAGTGCCTCCAACTCTGATATGATACCATTGCAGAATATACAGCTATGCAACAATCTTGACCACACACAGAAGTATGAGGTTCACACAACATGTGTAATGACTGCTATCATTTTACCATGCTTTTATA
>NW_020186964.1:6174-6749 GCF_900000015.1 Plasmopara halstedii | reverse complement strand
ATCACCGCTCGTGTCTCTTCAGGCCTGTTTGGCGTTTCCCGACCGGCTCTTGTAATGGACCTGGCAGCTGTGACAGACAACAGCGTTGTCCGCCAGGTAGTAACGGACGATATCATCCATGTCCACCGCCAGCCTCGCAACTCGCTTCTCTTGTACTTGAGAACGGAAGCCGCCAAGATTAAGCTTGCGGGTCAACGCTGCCAATTTATGGGGAGGTCTTTAACGTTTGAGTCGTTAAACCCGCTCTCGGACGCGTTCTATCTCGACATTCTCGGGGTGCGCAGCGACGCGGTGGCATTGTTTACGAGCTTTCTTGGACACGGCTGTCAGCCAATCTATTTCAACTTCACGTACCGTGACCCGAAGTCAACAGTCACCTCTGGCATCGTCAGATACTATTTCAACTCGTCTACGTGTCCTGCGACCCTTGTGCTCAACGGACAGGTTTGCGACCAAGTAAACCTCGGAGGCATGTTGTACTCGGTACGGGCCCGCGGTGCTCAAGCAATTCAGTACCATCTGACCCCGAACAAACTGTCTCAACATTCTCTTGAGTTCAGAACTCAGCCTTCCAG
>NW_020186964.1:5847-5945 GCF_900000015.1 Plasmopara halstedii | reverse complement strand
ATGCAGCGCTTTGGAGATCAGTGCCCGAGGTCTCGGGCAGAGCTCTTCCGGGTGGCAGCCACATGGCTGCTTGACACTAAGGAATTTGAACTCTATCA
>NW_020186964.1:0-117 GCF_900000015.1 Plasmopara halstedii | reverse complement strand
CGCAACATTGTACTTTAGACCTTTTGGATTATCATAGTCAGCGTAGCTTGCCTTTTGAAAAGTCCAGCTGTCTTATTTGACAGCTGTTAAGTTAAACATAGCCTTAACTTCCCCCCT
>NW_020186963.1:968531-984640 GCF_900000015.1 Plasmopara halstedii | reverse complement strand
CATGTGGTGATTTTTTGTTAAACAAAAATCACCTTAATGTTAAGAGGTGAACGAAAATTAGAAATAGGTGATCTTTTTGAGTGGCTTTTATTTTGTGAAGTACGGTATTTCAGAAATCACCATCGGCAACGTTTGGTGGAACTTGTCCCAGAACATTTTGAATTGTATGAAAGAAATTTAAACCTATTATAAATTGTTGTAATTTCTTATGTAATTGTTGTCAATCTCATGCCTTTGCGGAAACCTGCGCCAGCAAAACTTAAGTGGCGCTCAGAATTTTCAGTAACGCTGGAAGTGCCTCTTTCTACTGCTGACCGCTGGTATCGCTACGAGTATAAGGAATCAGGTTTAGACTGGGAACAGAGTGCGCAACATGTGGATGCGCCAATCGGTGCCGTAGAGGTGATTTTGAATGACCTCAACCCAACCTGTACATATGAAGTGCGCATTTACGAGGTTTCCCAGGCCGCAGGTGATAGAGAGCAAGTGTCAGCGCCCAGTGACATTGCTGCAGTGGATACTGAAGTACCAGGTTGTGGGCCCGACTCAGCCCGACGCTGCTTATGCACGATTCAATAAGATAATTCTGACAAAAGACACAGCTATCATCCCCAATCCATTGTAGCTTACATGCCCAATTTAACACACATTTTCTCCATGCACGTGCATACCTCATGACGTAGAGCAATGACACTATCACGTCGAGTTCTGCTCCCGCTTTCCAATCCATGAAAGCGTGACATTAAATCGATCCGTAGATGTTGACTCACATCAAACGTGGCCTACATGTACGTATGTATACCCGTGATACTAGGTCTGCTCGTAAGACTCATTGAAGCACAGACTTCCACTTTATGAGACGCTCATCTTTAGGTTTGCCATTTTCAGTAGCTAACATCTGCTCTAAAATGGCATCTCCGTCTGCCTGCTTCTTCCACCAATTTGCTAAAGCTTCAAGACCGTCTAGCGATTCAAAGGTAGACAACAATGCATGCAGAATATCTGCAAGGCGACCACTTTCAATCAGATGACAGCAAGCCTCGTTCAACCATTGAATTGATAGCATCTCCTTTGCAAACAAAGGTGTCCAGAGTTCGCTCAGATTGACGGCAATTTGAGGAATATCAACACGCAAGTCTTCATAATCATCTAGTATAATTTCGGCAGCAGTTTCGATATCTTCGGGTTTAATTGTTTCGTTTGTCGAAAGGATTACAAGCAATTCGGTCAGATTTTTGCGTACCGACTGTTTGACTTCAATACCTATCATCAGCACAATGTGAACGAAGTGTCGCCACCGATCGGGCACTGTTTCCAGCTCGTCGATGCACAGTAAAACTTCATTTATATCCTTGGCGAAGAGGTACTCTTCCAAAATGCCACGAAGCTTTCCAGTAGACTCCTCATCCAGTTCTTGCTCCTCGTCAGTAAAATAGAACTGGATACCATTTTCATGAAGGTACGTTTTCACACTAACTTCATTTCTCATTGCATCAGGCAATACACTCTCCGGTGAGATTTCATCATCTGTTAGCATCCGAATAACTGTCCTGTCGTCAGTCTCTGATTCCAGCACCGACAGCACCTCAGGAAAAACCAACGAAGCGAGATGGCAATCTACGCAATGACATAAGACTTCTGAAATCACCCAAGACAAACCAAAACAACCTGTAACGACCAAACGACCAAGGATAAGTGCGGAGTACTGGTGAATCAAGGGCAAATCGATCTTCATGTCTTCAAGAAACTGCATGACGTTTACCAAAGCTGTTTGGATTGAGTTTGCGTCCAGTGCCCCACGCTCATACAATCCTACGAGCAATTCCACCGCGTGCTCCCGTTCATATGTCTTTCCTTCTAGCGCTGTGTTAATGACCTGCTCGGCCAACTCGATATGAAACGGTTGTACGGGTATTTCCTGAACGCACGCAATAGCTTCATTTAAATCTACTATTGAAAGATATTCATGTATGATGCTCTTAATGCGAATTGGCATTTGTGCCAGGAAGCTCGGTGATTCTTCGAGTTTGAGCTCTTCTGTCTTTGTAACAATAAGATTGGTGCTTTGCTTCGCAAGCTGAACACTTGAGACTCGTGTCTTCTGGCGATATCGTTGAAGATCGTCGTGCTGTGCATTCTTCCCTTGCTCCTGGAGTTTCTGTGCCTCCTTCCGAATTTCACCCAACGTCTTCTGTTGCATCTCCTTTCGTCGGGGTTCCCACATGTGATCTCGTGTCTCTAGTATATCTCTGATCAAGAAGCGAGCTCGAGACGGCAACTTCTTGTCGTTTGAAAGCTCAACCATGCGCAAGATGATAATTTTCATGATTGTTCTTGTATTCGGCTGATCAAATTTTTTTCCAACGGTGCTTAACATCTTGCACAGTGCTTCCAAATCCTGTTCATCCGGAAAGCGTGCTGTTTGAGCCCGGGCTTCTTGACCATCTTTTCCACAAATTAACTCCAATCCAAGCAAGTACAAGATACACCCTTGAACTCCAGATTGCTTGACTAAATCTACCTTGTATAATTCACCGATGAAGCGAATGTTACCCAGCATCTTTGCTTTCGCACGTATGGCAAGAATTTCACGTCGATGAGGATCAGCCTCCTCATCTTCCATAGCCCAATCTTGCGAGCCGATGTGCTTATTTGTCTTTTCGAACTCGCCTTGACAGCGATTAACGAGTAAGCGTGTAAAAGTGGTTTGTGCACCAGACGCGTGGTGAGCAAGTTCGACTGAACCAAATGGTCCACCGAATGGCTCATCAACGCCTATTTCGCTAATTTTCCGCTTTGAATAATAATACGCTCCAGGTTCCTTCTCTCCCACAGCAATCAGGAAATCACGGTGACGACGAAACTTGATGAAGCCAATGTCTTCACAAGTAATTGTAGTAGATGCTGCACTTTCACAGGCATCGAAGTCCTCAAGACAACTGTGCGGACTGTCAAAAGGGCCAACAAACACCGCAAAGGTTGCTATGTCGATCCCAGTCCAATAGTATGAGCCGTTTTCATCACTGAATACACTCAAAAAACTCCACGTCTTTTTAACTGTTCGCGCATGAAACTCTTTGCACAGATCGGCGTACACATCTGCAAAATTAGGCTCTTCCAATGCTTTATCCATTATTACCGATACTATTGAACTTAACAGGACGAAACTGTTGATGTCAACTGCACAAAGCTCGCTTGCCAACTTCGCGAATTTCTCTCTCGTGAGTTTGTTCAGTAAACACTTAACATTGCTCAATGTCTTCTCGTATGGTGAAGCTTCTTTCTCCTTACCAGGCTTCCAGCGATTTTCAGACACAGCTAACGGTTCAATAGGACCATCATACATCGACACAGGAGACGGCCGACCAAAATTGCCACGGCCACCAGCTCCACGACCGCAACGTCCACCACTGCGTCCGCCCCGGCCTCCCTGCTTATCTCGTCTACCATTTCGTACAATACCTTGACCACTCACTGTACGATTATCGAGACGATCGCCTTTTCTTGTGTTATTTACTGTAGATCTAACCCTTTCGATATTCTTACCCGCTCCAAGTCGTTTAAATGAACGCTTAATGCCTGAAGACGGATTGCGCAATCGAATGACCTCATCAATCTTCATGTCGATAAGATCTGCTGGCCGAGCAATGGCAAATGCCATGAGTCTGCTTCCCGCATAACAAAGATACATATAAATTGCCGTTAGCTTTTACATCGAGTCGTAGAGCAAAACCACTGCTAGCGTACCTCCTCAACTCAGAAATTGAATATTGCAACTTTTTAGCGCGTACAGTAGCTGATCGAGATGGTGCGACAGCAGCTGCCAATGATGATTTTAGAGTCCGAACGGATCGAAAGGCAATCGACGAATCTATTTTTCGCGGCAGCGTAGCATCAATTGATGCTGCGAGGGAGGATTGAAGTGGTGCCGCATTGTACTCAATTGAAGAAATCAATGAGGACTTAAAGGGAGCACCGCGTCGTGTAGCTTCCTGCTCAGCGTTTTCCTTGTCAAGAATTGCATAGTAGTCGCGAGTTCTTGCATCCTTATCAGTATCACGTTCCTCTGAACTTTTTTCTCTCATATTTTTATCCTTTTCATTGAGTGGACTGTGTTGTTGTGACTCGCCCACAACCGGGCTCATTCGATTTATTGATTTTTTTATGTTAGCCAGACTGCCACCACGCTCCAGACTTCGAGCCTCCAAACGTTCCCGTAAAGTGTCCTTAAGACGTTTGCGGACTGTTTCATCTACCACAGGCAGCAAGTGCGTTTTTTCAGATGAGATTTTCTCACTTTCATTAACACAAAATTGCTCTGACTTCGTCATAATCGAGTCTGTAACAGAAGCGTCTTCTGGCAGCCCTTCGAAGCCCGATGGATGTAATTTTATATCTGCAGAATCTGCTCTGCAAGCAGCTTGCAAACTAGATGCCCCCAGTGATCTGACTGAAGCAGATGAGTTGATTCTACGTAGACAATTAGCTCCTGCATTCAAAGATGACCGTTGCCACGTATCTTGTTGTTGTCGACTAAGCGAGCGACCAGTAGTTGCAGGAACATGGTACTCCTTGAGAATGTAAACATCCGACATACTTTTGATTGTAGATCCGGCTGAGGTTGGCTTAGGCGAAGAAAGTCCGTCAGAAAGTGTGTGCGGAGGCTGCGTTCCATCGTATAAATTTGACCACGATTCCTTATTGTACCGCTCACTGCGTGAGCTTCTGTCGCTGCAGTCCGATCGTTGTGAAGAAACACTGTCCGTGCTATTTTTTCTCGTTAGCCTACTATTTGACATAGATCGATGGCCCGATCGATACGATCGTTGATCTTTAGAAAATTGCTGCCCCGACTCTCGACTATGAGAACGATGCGGATGCTTTCGGCTGTTGACGTGTTGTACCTGTTCCCTACTGTTCGAGCGTCGTGAAGGAACTCGACCTACTGAACGATCAAAACTTGGGCTCTGTGCTGCTCTTCCTGTTACTTCACTCTTTTCTTGTTTTGATCGAAGTTCATGATCCTGCTTAATCGATTGGGCCAAACTGCTCACAAACTTTTTGGGCTTCCCTTTTCCCATTTGCGGCGACGACAAGGACGCCAAATTTATCTGGCGCTGTCCTTCACTTTTCACCTGCAAATTTTTTTCCGTCTTTATGTTGCTTGCACTCTGTTTCAAAGACTTGCTAAGCGATGCTCGCAGCGAAGACTGCAACGGAGCAGGTGGAGGCGCGTCA
This sequence comes from Plasmopara halstedii, assembly GCF_900000015.1. NCBI lineage: Eukaryota > Oomycota > Peronosporomycetes > Peronosporales > Peronosporaceae > Plasmopara > Plasmopara halstedii. Next base: position 979,402 of record NW_020186963.1, on the reverse strand, counting down.
TCAGTCGCGTCGTCCAATACTTGCACCGATCGATGGATGCTCTTGTCGTCTCGTAATGCATTTTTACTTAAACCATCTGCTAATTCGCTTTCAGGGGTCTGCACAGGACGATATGCGCTTCGTCCTCCACCTACCTTGCGTCTTAATGCACTGCGTTGACCTCCACCTTCAATTTTGCACAAGTTAGTCAAATTTTTGATAAAGAATGAGGCACGATGTTACTTCAGAAAAGACTATTTTGTATAGTGCCGTCTAGAGCCAATGCAATATCATAATATACCTCTGCGGTAGCCTGCGGACGGCCGTTCATCCATGAAACAATAACTCTGTTCGCTACAAAAATGATGTCATGCTCCCCATAAATCATGTGGTGTTTTAAAACACGTATTAGTCATACCGGTATTCTAGCTTTTGTGGTTGAATCACTACTATAACCAGTCATTGTCAGGTCACCACAGTTCCTCGTTGACTACTGAACGGCATCTCTCTCATACGTTTCCGACACGTGTGCTTTCTCAGCAGCTTAAACAAAGCCATGTCTGCAGCTTTGCTTGCGCAGAAATTGCACGATCAGACTGCGCCACCTGGTCACAAGATTATTCGTGAAGGCAATGGCGTCATAATCTTTCCAGAGCAGAATCAGGTATTCTACAATCCGGTACAAGTGCTAAATCGTGACTTAAGTATCGCTGTGATATCCGAATTCGCACGAATTCGCGCGCGTGAACAGTTGACTAAGGAGGCGCGTAAGTCTGCAAACGCAGCGGGGCAGGGAGCCACATTTACGCCAAAGGACTACACGGATGAGGAAATTGAGACGCGCTTGGTTGCGACAGCCGAGGAGAATGGTATACGTATCTTTGAGGCCCTTTCAGCCTCGGGTTTGCGTTCAATTCGCTATTTTCAGCAAATTCCAGGTGTTAAGTCTATCCTAGTGAACGACATGGACCCTGCAGCTGCTGAAAATATCAAACGCAACATTGCATTGAATAATTTGCCGATAGATAGAGTCGTCCCAAATGAAGCAGATGCCACTGACGTCATGTACAACCATAGAAAGCCGATGGACCAATTTGATGTGATTGATCTGGACCCATACGGATCGGCCTCAACCTTCTTAGACAGCGCCGTGCAGAGCGTCACGAACGGTGGACTGCTGTGTGTGACTTGCACAGATATGCCGGTGCTTTCAGGGAAGCAGCCTGAAATTTGCTTCGCACGTTATCAAGCGCTACCTAACAAATCGCATTACTTGCACGAGATGGCACTTCGAATGGTACTGCAAACCATCGAGTCGTCGGCGAATCGCTACGCACGCCATATTGTGCCGATTGCATCGTGCAGCATTGATTTCTATGTCCGTCTATTTGTTCGCGTATTCAAGTCACCTGTCAACGTCAAGAAGGCGATGACCAAGCTTTCATACGTTTTTCAGTGTGTTCAATGCGAAAGCTTTCATTTGCAGCCACTAGGCGTGTCAAGCGGAAATACTTACCACGCATCTCGCGGCCCTATCGTCGGTCAAAATTGTGATCAGTGCAATGGAAAATACAAAATGGCGGGACCAATTTGGTCAGCACCTCTTCACAACCGAGATATCGTGCTTAAAATTCGGGACCGAGTTGAAAGTAGCACAACGGGCTTTCCCACAAAACCCCGCCTTCACGGACTTCTGACAACGATTTCCGAAGAGCTGGTGGACGCACCGTTGCACTACACTCTTCCGGGTTTGTGCAAGGTTCTGCATTGCTCTAACCCCCGGATGTCACAAATCAAAGGTGCCATTCGTTGCGCGGGTTATGAAGTCTCGCAGTTTCATAAGGTGCCGGAGGCTATCAAAACCACCGCGCCAAACGATGTTATTTGGGATATTATGCGCTGCTGGGTAAAAAAGCATCCATTGAACAAGAAGCGCGACAGGGAGGAGACTCCGGGCAGCCGCATTTTAATTAAAGCACCCAAATTTGAGGCCAATTTTTCTTCAAAACGCCCTGAACCAAAAGATAAGGTCAAGGCGCTGCGTTTTCCATTGAACCCAGAGCCAAACTGGGGGCCAAAAGCGCGTGCCGTAGGTAAACGCAATGAAAGCACTACTTCTAATGCGGCAAGTGCAGGTGCTTAAAGTTTTTGATATCTCTTTTAGCTATATTGATTTGCTAATTAGGATTTTACAAATTTGCATTCTAGACAAGGTAAACGAGGCTCAGAATCATCGAACGGAGTGACAAGAATTGCCTATTATGTATGTGCTGTGCGATAGAGAGCTTACTCACACTCCAGGCCTATGTGTGAGATGTAATATGTTGCAGTGAATTAACGCTGTCCTTCTTAGTCGAGAAGGTCAAAGCTTGATTTTGCGCTATATTTTCGCTGTAGCTACCGAAAATCTCTTTCTCGTTCTTACGTTGGATGTGTGTGCTTTCCAAAAAAATGTGAATGCTACAAGCAGAAAGCTCAAGTTTATTCTTACTTTTACAAGTGTATTTTTCAGTTTGTAAAAATGAGTTTGTAGCAGTCACAAGTGCACTATTTGTATCACAGAATTTGGTGTAAATTCTCAGCTTAGAATATTTTCGTATCATAAGAATAATATTCTTATGAATTAGGGCAAAATGCAATTGATGATAATAGAAGGATACATAATATGTAATATGTATCCTTCTATTATCATCAATTGCATTTTGCCCCAATTCATGACTGAAGGAGCTCAAGTAGATACAATTATCGCATGGTTGAAACCACACCATCGCTGCTGGGAACTTGGTTGAGTACTGAAGCATTCGGTAATACGGCTTTGGACTGGTCAGAAGCTGTAAAGAAGCAGCGTGTTCAGCTCCAGCTTACCTTTAAGACTAGCAACACCTACAAGCTCTGTTTAGTGTCCAAAGATGCCAAAAAGGATGTAACTTCAAGCTTTAGACATGTCATGGCAAAAGAGGGAAGGTACGATCTTCAAGGAATCGACAAGATCTCCATTTACGGTGATGATTCCGGTATTGAATGGACTTACTTGTTTGAGGAGGAAAACAACCTTCGAATTAGGTGTGGATGAGATCGAGAAAATGGTCAAGTGATGCTTGCATTGATATATTTCGTGGTGTGTATAGGCTGGAGGGAGCTAAGCGCGTTGGTAGATGTAAGGGGGTAGATGTCATTTACTTAACGAGAGCAAAAAGTACGCAGGAAAATTAGATTAGATTTCGGCATGTCTTACAGCTACACATACTAAATGTTAAGCACATCATCCAGCCAATCTTCTAGCAGCTCAGTTTCGATCGAAGCTTCTGGTGGAACGTGTTGAGCTACTGGCAGTGTGTGTGCCAAATTGTTTTCGTTCAAACTTGATTTGCTGAGTTTGAGCAGAGAATTCAGCTCAGCATCGCCTTTATTAATTGACTGAGTCGGCGTCGGGCAAGCTCCAGTAACAATATTACTTGTAATATCGTCGTGACCTTCCATATCTTCCTTTTTAACATCTGTCCTTAATGGCTTGAATGGAAAGTCAATCTAGCAAAGACACAACAATGTCAGAGTATGACGTTTCCTCCGTAAGTCATAACGATGGGCTCACGCAATATTGAGGATCCATTCGATATCGATTATCAGGTGAAACGAGCTTCAGCTGTGAAGCAATCAAGTTCAAGTCCTGACACAAAGAGTAAGAGATTTTAACTTGGTAGCAAACACGCAGTCATTCGAACCAGCATTCCAAAGGCTTCCCCGATATCAGTCTCAACGTCGTCTACCTCCTCCCACTGCTTCATTGTGCGACTCTGAAAGTACTCACCCGAGGTTGGTCCAATATCATCTCTGTAGTTTTGCTCAGACGCAAAATACTGCGTGCGGTTGTTGTGGTCGTTTATTTGAGCAGCTTCTTCAATCTCATCCGTCTCCTCTTGCTCCTTGAAGCGGTAGGCGTTGGAGCCCAAATAGCGCAAGTGACTAATCTTACTATTCTCTTCTGTTTCAGAATGCCCTCTCGTTGCTTCGTGCTTACCTCTACCTCGTCCTCGCCCATGCGTTGCGCGATATTTAATCTGCGACCGCCCCATTCCTTACAAAAATATGTGCTGAATGGTAACTAATTAAAAGTGATAGAAGCATGAACTCAATCATCCAAGAGGTGTTTGATTAAGATAATGAAAGTAATTTACCAGGAAGTGTTTGGTAATCGGACATTATGAGACAATAGAGCATTATGAAATCAACTCCGTTATCATTAAGGTAGTGAAACCAAACTTATAGACTAAAACGAAAAATTTACTTCTTCGACTTCTTGGTTGCAAGCTTACGCTGATAAAACTCAAGCTCCTTGCCTTCTAGGATGTATCCATCAGCGCGACCAGACTGGCCAGGGCGAGAAGAAATCACGGCAAGCAAACGGCCCGAAGCAACTTGCTCGTCAATCTTTGGATCCAAAACGCGGGTGCGCTGACGATTGGCCAGCTTTCGCAGGACGTGGTCCGATTTCTTGACTTCTTCCTCATCTTGCTGGGCGGCATTCTTTTTGACACCAATCTTGACACCGTAGTGAGCATCATACCACTGACGAAAAGGAGTGGCATCTACCAGAACAACGGCACCCTTCACAAGGGTCTTAGTGCGAACCAACTCGTTGTTTGAGGCGTTGTACACGACATCGAGAATACGCGTCTTGCGTGCGCATACTTCAGTGCCCCACGAAAAGTTGCCCGTCTCGAGGTGCAATGCACGGAATTTGAGGTGCCCGCCACGGACGCGCACAGTGTGCACACGTTTGCCACCGAGTTTCGTATGAGCAGGTTGCCGGCCCAATTCGAATTTCCTTTTCTTGCGGAATTGCTTACGCTTGCCACCAGTTTCTCGGCGTTTGTGACGCGAGTCGCGAGAGATACCTGATTAAAGCATTAGCACTAAGAGTGAGCAAAAATACGACCAAGAAGACCGAAACTCCAAGTCAAGCGCATTTTTAGGGCGCAGTGAGGCAAAGAACCACAAACTCGAATGCTGCCCAAAATGGGATGCAGCAGAGAGTCTGGAGTCGGACGAGATGGGGAACCTCTTGGAGACTCGGACCCATCAATCGACGCGTGCGCTCGTAGAAGCGACATCTTCACCTCATGGGATCTTCACAGCTGACACGATATTGGAGATAAACTAAGGCCATGAAGCTTACCCATGATTCCGACGGAGTTTTTTCGGTACTAACGAGAACTGAGTTTGGTTGGCACACTCAGGCCGCCTCAACCAGTCAAAATCTTTATAGTCACCTGGAATTATAAACAACCGGTACATTTGAAAATACCGGTTTGCGGCTGTTCTTGTTAAGATCAACCACAAAAGCGGCTTATCGTCTCATGCCGCAAGAAGAATTTTCTGTGGAACTGTTACAGCTCTACTATGGTGCGCTGGGTCATAGATATATTATCTCCAATATGCCGATATCTTATGTATTCAATGACAATTCACGTATTACCTTTCGCTGCATTTGATGTCGAATAGATCGGCTTTTTCCGTATCAGCAAATGACCCAGTGGCTCAGCTACGACGGAGGTGCATTAACCTCTCCTTTTCTGCACCTTATGGCATAGCATAGAAATGACTGTGATTGATGCAACAGGAGAGGAGCTTTTATTTCGCCGTGAGCTATCGTATACTCTTGAAAACGACACATACATCCGGTACAAGGCCTTCCACAATGCTGACGAACTCCAGATGAGTATGCGCAAGACGCTGCCTTTCAAAATCGATATCGGCGCCATCTTTTCGGTGTCTCCTGCTGACAAGGGCAAGGTCAGTGCCGCGAATTTTACACCTGAGCAGCGCGAGCTCGTCTTTGATATCGATTTAACAGACTACGATGACATCCGAACATGCTGCGGAGGAGCCTCCATTTGCAACCGCTGCTGGAAATTTATCATTGCTGCTGTCAAGGTACTTGATGGCTCATTACGCGAGGACTTTGGCTATGAACATTTGTTATGGGTTTACTCTGGACGTCGTGGTATCCATTGTTGGGTCGCAGACGAGCGGGCTCGTGAATTAGAGAACGAGGCACGTTCAGCAGTGGTAGGGTACTTGTCGCTTGTGGAAGGAAATGAGAATTCAGCTCGAAAAGTCAAGCTACGTGAACCACTGCATCCATCGCTCGAGTGAGTTGATTCGCAATAAATGGTTGATGTGTGGCTTATTCCTTCTTTTGCTGACTTACAGCCGGGCTTATCGCCTGTTGGAACCAATGTTCCATGATATTATCTTGTCAACCGAGGGTCAAGGAATATTGTGCTCAGAGAAGCATTGGACGAAGCTGTTGGCTATGGTGCCCGACGAAGACATTCGGGCTAACATGATGCATCGTTGGGGTGCTACATATTGCAATACAAGCCCGGCTGAGAAGTGGCAGGAACTCCGAGATTCTGTGGATAAGCAGGTTTTGAAAAATGCCAGCTCCGTGCGCAGTGGTAGCAACGTCAAGCGTCCTGCACCTAACAGTGATGCAAACAAGCGTTTCGCAGCGGCTGAGCTGCGTGTATGTCTTCAGGAAATCGTGCTGGCGTATCTTTACCCTCGATTGGATGCCAATGTATCCAAACAGCGGAATCATCTTCTAAAAAGTCCGTTTGCTGTCCACCCCAAGACAGGCCGCGTATGCGTTCCTATCGACGTTTCCAATATGGAGGCTTTTGATCCATTTACTGTACCCACTTTAGGCCAACTGCACGAGGAGCTGAATTCTGACAAGTCTGCAACCAGTTTAAAACAGTATGTGGATTTCTTTGAAACATCGTTTCTTAAGTCTTTAGATGTGGCTGTCAAGCGAAAAAAACGCAATGTTCGCGAGAGGGACGCAGCTATGAATGGTGACTGGTAGTATGATGTGAATAAAAGCATTCTTCAGCAACAGTTTGAGTATTGCAAGCCTCAACGCTGTGTTATAAAATCTTTATGTAGAATTCGATGTCATCTTGAAAAGCAAACGTGTGTTATCAGCCACGAGCTGATCTTGCTGCTTTGAATCGAGAAACTCGTTTTACCGGTTGCTTTCACCGCGAAATATAGTGCAAATAAACTGATGTCAAATATAAAGTGTAGCAGTTTAAGAAATTGAAAACTTACAGCTTCGCCAACGGGTTCCAAAGTTACAGTATGACCGGTGTAGTTGGTGCCATGAAATCGAGATGGCCGCGGTTCCAAAAGGGATAAATCCACATCTGGTACGGAAGTTTCATGCTCTACAATACTTCCTGAAAATGCCGTTGACGCCAAAGTGTTTGAAATGATCGAGGATGACGAGGATTTTGGATCAGCACATGGCTTCATTGAAGCTGAAAATCCACGTGCTTGCTCCATCGTTGCCGGTCGGGGCTTCAACTCCGATCCTTGAGCAATTTTGATGCCAACCTTAGCTTTCGCCTTTTCGCGCATCTGTTTTGCTTTGTCAGCTAGCTTTCCATCGGTTGGACACAATTCCATGGCTCGTTCATAAGCTTGTGCAGCTTCCTCATACTTCTTTAATGCAGCCAGAGCACACGCTTTCCGGTAGTGCCCTTTCACCCACGATTCCTGCAACGACACGGCATTCTCAGAGCTTTCTAGTGCCAGTTTGTACTTTTTAAGCCGGTGGTATGCTGCAGCACGATTACCGTATAAAACCTGGAGTTTGTACAGCAAGCCGTGTTACTTGATACAATCTACGAGGTCACTTTCAAAATTTGACGCACATGATTAGTTGGATCCAGTATAATTGCCTGCGAGTAATACTGAGCAGCCATTTCAAAAAGACTTTTAGCGAATGCTTCATTTCCCTTATTTTTCAGAGCAGCAGCCTGTTCTTCTGTCGATGATTCCTCTTTTGTCGTGTTGCCCTTGTCACTAAAGCTTTCACCAGCAGCTTCACGCGCTTCCAAATCTTCCATTCGCTTCATCATATCATCCCAATTCCACGTTGCTTGTTCCTGCTTCAGTCGCTCCTCGTCTTCCAGCTCAAAGTACTCCTTGATGTCTGTTATAATTAACAGTCACCGCTATAAACACTAAATTTTTTAGCAATACGATTATGCCCACCTTCATCTGTAACATGAGAATTTGTGCTTAGCTCGCTCTCTTCTTCTGTTTCCTGGATCTCACGAATATTTTCGCTTTCGTAGTGTTTTTGAAGCTGTGTAATACAGCTCAGATCATTTTTCTTTAAATACAGCTCTTTAAGGTTCTCCTCCTGTTTCATAATCTGCTTGCATAAATCTGCAGACACAGTTATACTTCGTCTCATTTTAGCAAAAAAACAGTGCGTTTGTACCTTTCTTCTTGCGTTCAATCATTTCTACCGCCTGTGAGGTCGAACGCCACGAAAAATACTCATTGCCAAGATGCGCCAGCACTTCGTTGGAGCGCACGATCTTGCCTGGCACCATTGCGCGCTTGCCTAGAGGCACCATGACTTTGTGCGATATTTTATTGGGTAGCTCTGCGAGCGTGTCGGCCACGGCACCATAACGGTCAACCTGGTCCTGCAACTGTGTTAGCTGCTCGCGGGCGTTCTCGATATGCTGCAGCAATGCAACAAGAAGATACAAACATCACTCGACAAATGAACCATCTAAGACCTATGTACAAATTAAAAAAAATAATCACACCTCTTGCAATAGACGAGCGTTCGCCATCACACTCGGTGTCGCCATTTTGTCTTCTCAGTTGTGAAATTTGTAGCAATTTGTTCTACAGATGGCTAAAATCTTGAAATTGTTTTTTTTTAATATGTTTCATCTCAGTAAAAAAGCTGTCAATTGCCACCAATGCTTAATTCTGAACAAACGATGTAATTTTAAATTTCAGTCAACAAGTTTGGTCATGGTGGACTCTCATATTCCATCAACCTTTCGTGGTAATCACCAATCTGTCTGACCTAGAGCAAGGCTAAAAAATAATGTGATCTAGAACTAGGAACGGGATCAAGCTCAATGCTTTGAAGGACACGTAGCACTACGCAATTGCGTTGTATCCTCTGTGGCGATCAGACAATAAAATGTTTACCTATCTTGCCCGGTTACCAGTCCTCTGTTATTTATTTTTCGAGGCGAATCTACGATCGATGGACAGTGCTCCGAACCGGTATTGCTCGACCGAGGAATATCAACAGCTACAAGAATGCTGGCGAGACACCGCCAGGAGAGCCTCAATCGGACTTTAATGAAGTGCCAATGGCTCTTACTGAGATTTTGGGAGCGTGTTTTGAACGTCAGGTTCAAACGATAGATTATGATCTGTCACGCGCGAGGGAGTATTCACTGACGTGTGGTCTCGCTCTGACGAGCTCAAAGAGACCCAACCTCCTGATTTTCAACCCGCCCCTTCCGAGTCAAAATGTTATCTCTGCGTAAATTGTAATATTCATCACTTCATCAAATGAAGTTAAGTGTATACGGATGGCCTCAGCGCGAGCCGGAGACTGTAATTTTTACCAGCTTCGAAGAAGGAGTCAGTAAACATCTTAGCTATGATAGTTCTTAACTCATGAGCGTCATCTCACGAAATATTCTTCCTTTTCGGGGAGAGATCAGCGACCGCACGTGGGTCGCCAGTGGAACGACTTGAGATATTGACCGCTCGTTTCCTTTCAATACTGGAAAAGTCTCGTTTGTTAAGGTTGGATCGCATTTGTAACTAAATGCGACAAGTTACGTTGCAAATAGCAGAAAATATGCGACACATTAACTATGATCTTGAATGGAGAGTAAGCTTAAGGCCTTATCGGGAACACAGATCAAAACTTCCTTCGGGTACCAAGTACTCACGTTTTTGGAGGTGTTTTTGAAGCGGGCTATAGCTATCTTAAATTTACAGCAAAACATTCATTTTGTCATCCATGTTAGTGGCCCATGTCTTCTCCCTTGGTGATATTCTGGTTAGATATCGCAGTTATTGTCTTAGCAATATTCACGACTTATTTCCGTTCCACGAGACTTTATCACCTAATGTGCCGCAGTAACAGCTTGAGATCTACTTCAGATTTGAAGAACGGAACTGTGATTGGGCAATCGACAAATCCTCTCAACATAATGTGGATCCTCTGAAATCGCAAAACATCCTCGCCGAGAAGTCTTATCCATATCTCAAGACTTGTAAAATAAAGATCTAAAAAGCTCAAAGAAAAGCAGGCTCTACCTTTGTGTTGATTGTCTGTGCATATGGCTCAAGGAGTTTTTGGAAAAGCAGGGCGGCTATGTCCAGCGTTATCAAGGTCTTATTTGGCATAAAAGGCGACGGGTATTCTTACAGAAGTAGACCGAGTGTGTAACGGGATTTGGTATGAAGCTTGTGGGTCACACAAAATAGTGTGATCACAAAATGGTGTAAGTTACACAATATCTTGTGATCATACAATCGTGTGGATACACTTAAACAAGACGTCATGCATGGCCTGCCAGTATTTCTCATTGATTAGGTTTTACCACATATATAGGTAAACCTATAGATTTTAATATAGGCGGCTTTGCCGCAAAATAAAATCGAGAATTTCAGGTTACGTTATAAGCGGAAAAAATAATTAGCCTTGGGCTAATCATGTAATTACTCTTGGAGTGGGTGGATTGCGATCCGCTACACTCGTACTGGTTCTAAGTAGAGAACCAAGATAACCGACCTAAAGCAATCTTCCTCGAGGCGAAAGAGCTACGGCAGCCCCGCTGCACATGGCAGCACTTGAAGTCGATCTACACTTAAGACGTCACGACTGACCTTCTGTTAGGATGAAGCAGTTCTCTTTTTTGCCCCGGGGTATGCAGGACGGGCTCCAAAAGCTGATGTCTCGCTTGGTGCAATACCTCAATTCGCAAGTACCTGAAGCGATCAGCGCGCGTTTTCAAGCTATGAAAATGTCCTGCTTGAGCACCTAG
>NW_020186963.1:949866-968521 GCF_900000015.1 Plasmopara halstedii | reverse complement strand
TACACAGCGTGTCGTAGTATGACCTGATCAGATTTTTAAGTTAAAGATTCGGTAAGAGACATATATATATATCAGCGGCTAACAGGTACAAATGGGTAAATGCTTATTTACGTGTGCACAAGCGAAACTTGCAAGCAAATTAAACCTTCGCGACAAGCTGCGGCGTTTCTGGTTAGCTTTACGGCTTTTAGTGTTCTGACCATCTAACAGCACCATTTCAGCTTGTTCTGCCCAAAGATGGAACCAGTTACTAAAAACATTTCTATCATAGTAGACCGGTCAGTGACACAATTACGGGTGAGAAAATATTAAAGCTGCTCTTTGACAGAGCTCTACTTCTCAAACGGCTTACTTGTGACAGTTGTCTCAGATCGGAAATATTTCGTGAATATGTCAACGGGGCACTTGATGAAGCAGAATATGTATAAAAAGTCCTGTGAATCTTGTTGAAGCGTTCACTGCCATTGTTATCACAAATACAAACAATGATGCATGTCTATCCGGCACCGCGATTACTGTGCACAAAATGCTTCGCAGAATATGCTCCATCATGCAATCGATACGTTCTGTTTGATCATAAACCTGCAGATGATTTGCTTCTATCATAGTCTACATGATGCCAAGCACATTGAACAAACTGTAAGCCATAGAAGTCGGTCTTATCAAGGAAGGTGTTACCAATACTGATCGGCTTGGTGGCACCAGTCCGGCTACACATCATGGCAAAATCGACAACGACTCTATTTGAATATTTGTAGCACCCCGCGCCAAGTGTGGGATCCTATAGCTAAAATTTAGGATCTGCGTAGCACCATAGAGGTATGGATGCCAGAGGCAGACCAAACATACATGAATTCGTTGTGAGTGATAAAAAAAAATGGTGTAGAACCACCTAAAGGTGCAGTTTCTGCGAAGTTCAATAAAAAAGCAGCTTCAGATTGTATAGCGCGTAGCTATCAATGGATTGGTGTACATTTCAACGTTTCTAAGGAAGCACGAACGCATTCCGAATTTTACGTTGATTTTAGCACAAGTCCGTTCTCAAGAGCCACTTGGACGCGACTTGTTTGTTGACGCCAAATCAACGTCTCAGCCCCGCGGCTGATAAATCACTAGCTCTAGAGCAGCAATTTAGTCCCTAGGGGCTCCTAAGGTTATGATGAGTGCATTAACAGGATGATTATTTCCCGAAATAGCGCACGCCATACTCTCGGAGAGGTTCAACGCGTGGCTCAAGCCCAGAAAACACACGATAGACTGCTACGTAAGGATCGGCTCTTGCCAGGGGTCGTTACTCCCTTCACAGTATGGATTAAGTGTGTTGTGCGCAACTTACTAGAGCGAAAGCAAGATGGGGTCTAATGAATGCGTATGCCATTAGCCGGGGAGCACTCTTTTCGTATAGCTTTACGTTTAAGAGAAGTTTTTGGGTCATAAATTAGAAATAACTACGGTTGTTCTCATTTAAGAACCAATCGCTCAAGTGACATTTGGCCCTGAATGCTGACTCATCAATCCAAATGATATAAAGGAAGGTAGCCAGGGAACTCCGGGCTCAATCGAGTAGTGTTCAGTGTAGACGCAATGTTTTAGTATGAAGCTAAACGATTGTGATTCCAGTGGTGTTTCCAGTTTTGTGCAGCAGTGTATATACCCTATCAGAAGTACGTACAAATTACATTTTTGTCCCTCGGATTCTGAACGCGGAAAATATTCTATTAGTTTACAGTACGGTTGTACTTTAGGGAAATGGGGTCCGTGTGATGCATGAACTACTAGCCTTACTTCGTGCGTTTAATGAGTTTGAGATGTATAAATACTAAAGCAATAGTCATGAGTATCATTTTACGCTCAACTCGATTTGCAAAAGAGCTTTCGAATTCTAGCGGGAAAGACTCAGCGTATTTAAGCGCGAACTCTGAAAGCGAAGCCTCCTATGAGCAAATTCGCGCCGACCTCATTTTCACGTTAAACTAAGCCATAGCAGCGTTACGTTCTTAACGTTTTGACACTTTGACGAATCTTCTTCCGCTTATATGAACTCTGCAAGTGAATTATCGTATTAGCAGCAATCTTGGACGTCTAGTCTCGGACTATTTGCTCTTTCTCTGGTGGAATTGAGAGTCAAAAATGCTTTTCAGTCAATTTTGGGCAAACAGTGCTGAAAAGAAAGTCAGCAAGTCATGCTAGACTAGTTATCCAGCTGCTTTTTGTCGATCAGAATGCTCTTTTCTCCGAAGCATTTTAGGCCTTTGTACGTGTTTTAGCCACGAAGTTAAAATATACTTTACCAAGCACAGCTCAATTACTTTGAATTGAGACATATTTTGCGCTCTTTTGTACCTAGTTTATTATTACTTTACTTTTGCTAAAGAGTAAAGATTTCACACTTTTCATTGGCCCAGCTTCTTCGTTAGCGCATCAACCATCAAATCGCTCATGTTTTCTTAAACGACATTTTCTATCTTCGTCGCAGACATAATGATAACTTATACTATGCATGTAAGCGACAATGATTTCAAATATCTGCGATTATCCACAAAGGAGTCTAAGCTGGGGATCGACCATTATAACAGTAATTTGAGTTACATCGCTATCTTACATACTTGCTGGCAGCCACTAGCTTTGCTTAGCTGTATTTCTAATGACATAATTAGCTCTGACATTTTTACGAGTATTCCATCGAGAACGAGTGCTGTGCTTTGGTGGCTACCGACATAAGCAGATATTTTAAACTGGTCAATACAAACATCGTCATCAATAGATTAATTATACGGCGCTGTTGCCAATGGGTCGATTTGAGTCATTCAGGACATAAGAGGTGCCAAAAATCTCGATTTGGTGTGAATAATAGATGTTTTGTATAATCATGGGCCAGACAAATGTCCAGGAACATGGTCCAGAGGGGGTATCACTAGGCATCTATAAAATGCAACATCATTTCTCATGTATGTTACTACTACAGGATTGATCTATAATCTAGAAGACTGATATGACGGGTCTTGACTAGGACTTGTCGGAAGTGTCGGGATAGTTTGAATATCTAGCCGGCATAAATGCACCAATAGATCGCAATGTGCCTCTTGAGGGGCATGATGACCAATTGTGAGCTCCCGTCAGCGCAAAAGTCTCAACCAAAAACTGCTGAAAATATCTCGCGCTTGCATGTCGGTGCCGAACACTCTGACCTCAGGCGTTTGTTGAATTCTAGCCAGACGCAGTCGTGTCTTCTCCCATCTTCAAATATTTTTTGAGTTTCAGACAGCACGTATCCAGTCATAAAGTATCTGGTTCTTGCATATTTACAAGGCGGATCTTTTGACTTATAATTCAACATTAAAAAAGACGTTTGCACGAGTAAAATTCATATGCATGGTCAGTATTTAGGCAAAAAATTGACGACATTGTTTGATAGTTGCTCACAATTTCAGCTTGAGGAGCACGTCGGTTGCAAGTGCACGGACCAGGTCTTGCTCTTAATGTTCTGATATGCTAAGAGCCTTTTAAGAGACACTGCAAGGAGCTGTACGACGGCTTTTAACCTTCCTGAGCCGCTTAATGATTGCTCCCTCAAGCATTTAAAGCTCACAAAGCCCATGAGACGTTCATTCGCAATTCTATCATTCTGACCTTCTTAGTCATATTTAATCGACATGTATTATATATTCTTACCGAGGTTTTGATTTTGGTGGAGTTTGACAATTTTGGTTGTGCGGTTCAAGTGTGGTTTGTGACAAAAATGTGTCAAGAATTTACTTCGCTATACAATCTGATGCATTCTGCATAAGTACGCCTTAGCCATATTGACTGTCATTTGGGCTACCACGATATGGCGTTGCCATCAAGGAACCGGCCTCGCCAGTCGTCGAATAATGCGTGTCAAGATGTACCAGCGGATTTCACCAGCGCTTGCTACACTCCCATAATAATATTCCCCAGGATCAGTTTGTTTTCAAATACGTTAGAAATTCTATCAATCACTTACAGAATGTGACCGCTTGATCGCATTATGCACGTTGATCGGTCGTGTGCACGTCTTGATGTACATCAAAGCGCCAGAAAGCTCACGATACAAGAAATTCAGTTTTATTTGCTCGGAGGTCTATATGCTTTAAATTCCCGTTCATTATGCCCGTTAGCTTACCTGCACCAGATTCGTACAAAAATCGCTTTACGCTGCTGTTTTGTTCAAACATCATCATTTTCAAGCTAGAAATAGCTTTATATATTAAGGGACGCCTGCATTTGATTACCTTACCCAGATTTCTATCAATCCAGTTTGGGTCGTAATCTTACTGGAGAGGATGAGGGCGTCAATGTCGGTCACAATGATGCTGCGATTGTTTTTGGCTGCTGAAAAGCCAAACAATTTTTACCAGAAATCCATCAAAGACTCGTTTTTTGTTAGTTCTGACCCAATTTGCTGTTTTGGCTCTATATCACCAGCTTCGTACAGTAGAACTACTTTTAGATTGTCTATCGAAGTCCTTTGTTTGCTTCACACGATCACACTGCCAACTTCGTCTAAACATTCACCTAAGAGAAAGCCGAGTCAGCGTCGATATTTTTTGACGCCGAGTCTTCTGCCCAGCGGGCAACTCCAAGTTGGTCACTTTTTTTCGTAATAGCGCAAGATTCTCGCTTAGGTTGATGATCACAAGTTGCGTGAATATTTTCTCCTCAAGCCGTACCATACACATAATAAACTTATTGCGTGCGTCGCCCTGAATTGAGAAAATCACATTGCTGCGATAAGCTCTCATTCTTGGCTGCTTGTTGTAACGGGGTCGCCATGCACCTTGCACAAAAGGGGGTTCTGATTCAAAAAGCTTGTGTAGCAAAAGTATCGAGATTGAATTCGAGCGCTTCACCCAGGGGTTCAGGCAGGAGCTTCTAGATAAACTAAATATCTAGATTGCTATTCCTATTCAAGAATTATCATGCGTTTCAATTGTTACATAATAAAGTAGAGCTTAATATATGCGTATCACTACCTTGATATAAAATTTATGCACTGCATAGACTGAAGCCAGAATTCCACGTGTCCCACGTGTCCCTCGGTCCCCTCCTTTCCAAAGTACCTTTTCCCTCTTTTGCACCTACTTCGTCATTGTACAATATTTGGGTATGATTTTGACTCCAAGTATGTGAGACAATCGTATAGATCGTAAGTTGAACATGACACGGTACGTATCTTGTATACCCCCCTAAAGATTGTGATGCGCTAGAAACACGCACGTTTTGTCTTTTGAGAACATTGAACAACACCGAATGATCCGCGAGCACACACTACGCCAGAAATTTTCTTCTTTCACTAAACCCATCATTGCTTAATCGATCAAGCTAAACTCAAAGCGGGGGTTCTCTTTCTTATTTAACCGTATAACCCAATGATCTACTAGTAAAATTATGGCTTTCGCAACTGACGATGTTTAGGCTTTATTCGGTGAGGCAGTCGAGGCGCTATGGTGAGATCGGTCGTAGACTAGACGATCACTTATTAGCCCTCAGGACACCACTCCCGAGGATACCGCTGTTGCTAGAGCAAACTCTTCATGAGGGTTGTATATTTGATGCTGAGAGCTGGTCGCTTAATTGCCTCTCTCACTGCGCACTGGGTGGATAAAGCATGGGGCTCACCACGGAGGTGCATATTTACTCTCGAGGTTTTTGCTGTCAACAGCCTTACTTATTTCAATAAGTATTCTGTTGCAGCTATCGGCCAAGTGTTGGACTATGAAACAAAGCTGAGCGCAACCCACTTTAACAGTGCGATGCAATAGACAATTGAGTACATAGTGGGAAAAATGCGCCGCCTATCCTGGCTTTAGGCTTTCCAAGCCAGCACGTCCGCCTACATACTTTGTCCTCCCGGTGCGATACGCTCAGAGGGCGCTTGGCTGTAGCAACAATGGAATTAATTCAATTATGTCGAAGTTGGACCGCAGACTTTCATGTGTTCTCCTGGCATTTCACTATGTCATATACTGTCTTCAGCACTCAAACACAAGCCGCTTAAAACCGTTCCATACGAAAATCTTTTGAGTGGCGTAGTACCGATGGCGATCGAGCGTTGGTCTAGTTTTTGCGAGCTCACTTGGACTTGGGGTACGCCGAATCTAACATTGTTTAATCTTTGGATGCGCCCGCTAGTGTTCGTCATCGTACAAGGTATCCACGAAGTTTAAAGCCGCATCTCTTTCTAGCGTAGTAGGTAGCTTCAACAATAGGATTAAATTTAGACATCATTCAACAGATCAAACGCATCCAACACCGCCGTGATATAGCCATCACTGAGCCGTATGTTTTTTTCAGCTGATAGAGCCGAACTCCCATTGAGAGATACCACCTTTCAATTAGTGCCGTAATACGGCAGACTTTTAGGCAAGTAATAGTGATGCGAGCAAACTATTAACACTATAGCACATCAGTTTTTTATTACAGTCTACAATGCAGCCTTTTCTGTCTAACATTTATATCGCCTGACATCATTTTACGGTGGTTCGTGAGATGCCATGCCATGTCGGCTAAAGTTGCACTGTATTCATGCAATAAGTTGGCCAGGCCAAAATACTATCTCAGACCCAATTGGGACAGCGGCACAAGATGACCAGACGGCCTCAAATCTCGTGGGATCTACCGCATGCCATAATTTCGACGAACTATCCAGGAGTAATTTCATTGGCGCAAGCTTGTCTATGCCAGCCAATGTATTCATACACACAAGCAATGCTCTTAAGAGCTTGACACAGCTTTTCACACACCATTTCCTGCGCTCTACCTAATCATTATTGAATGTGTAGCCGTCATAGGATTGTACACACGCACAATGTGGCATATACAGCACTGTTGAGCGTGGCTGGCGCGTCAATCAATGGCTGGAGTATAGCTAGCCATTCTTATAGTATCCCGCTCAGCGTTTTTTTACCACAGTGGCGGTTTGCCGCTGTTGTGCAAAAGTGACATCAAATTGCTCACGAATGAGCAAATGAACATACTGATCTGCAGCTTGTTTGTACTAAAATCGACATTGAGCCGCGATAAGGGCTGCTTTTGGCCTATTTTTGGATGCGCAATTCGCCACTTGCCGTGAGCCTTTTTGACGTATACAAATGGCGCTGTGTGAATCGATTACTTTCTCTCACCAAATTGGCTTCGTGTTCGCGTAAAAAGTGAGCCGCACATCTCCGCTTTAAAAATCTTTGACGTGGAACGGGAACTCGGTGATCCGGGGCATCACGCGTGATGGATCACATCGTAACTTCTCGTACTTATAGACGAGAGTGTATACAGACGGTCCTTTAGGTAGCCGTCCCCTTTGCGGTCTTGGACTTGGTGCTCCGCCTTTGCCTCTTAAGATGGACACAACCGATACGGATGATAATCTCAGATCCCTCATCTATAAATCGGGCCAGTTTGGTGATTTCGCCACATCACAATTCGTTGCATACATCCTCTGGGGATAAATCTTTTATAAAAAAAATCCACTTATTGAGCTGCGGACTTTTTTTCTTTTATTAAAAATCCATTGCAGCCCAATAAGTGCTTCCACCTGGGGATATTTACATCTCCTGGGAATATTTCGGCAGTCTAGCTACAAGTAAATAATTTTTCTTCTTGCCAAAATTTTGTTAGGATTCACCGTTTCACACGGCGAGCGTCATGCGGTGGTGCAACGTGATGAGAATGTCCATAATAATTTCATGACCATGACATCGCGACTTAAAGTCACCCGTCTCCATCGACTCTTGCTCAAAAGATCGCGGCACTACATGCAGCTCGTATCTACGATATCACACACAGTCGCTCTAATAGATCCTACCGGAACAGTTTTCGGGAAGCTTTACAGCCCTTGAAATTTATGACACAAGACGTACAGAAATCGTATTGGTAGTTAGTGTGCCTCCACATACTATCCCGCGTTTCTTATTGCCATGCGTCTTTTTTAAATACACGACACTACTCATTCTACCATAACTTTACAGGGCGAGACGTTTGTTTGATTGACCAATTACCTAAAATATGCCAATGTGCCCCCATTTTAAAAATAAAAAGTAGTTCCTTTAGAGGCTGGGTTCAGTCAATCATGACCTCCTCGACGTACGATGATTCCAATTTGATACGTCTTGGCCGCTCTGCGCATACTGAAGCTCAACTTCTTCCAACGAAAAATTTCTGCGACACTGCGTGGAAGCTCGACCATTCGTCTCTTCCAGCTCAGAAATATCTGACCGCGACATTGCGAATATCACAATACTGCTTATCAGCTAAGAGATGGCCCTCCTTCTTTCCACAATGGTTCAGGTCAGTCGCCTTTGGCGTGCGCGAAGAGACGCCGCTTGCCGCGCTCCAACCGGCCCGATTGACACAGAAGTTGTGCTTTGTATTTAGTATGACACCACAGCATATTTGAAACAGGTAGGATGGACGCAGAAGGGCTAAGTATGAGCTGTACCTTAGTTGTTACGGTGACAATTACCGATAGGGTCTACCGCTCGTGGCAATGATTGTTCTCAAAGTTTGGACATTGACTGATAAATCTCGTTTTCCTTGACGGCTGGACAAGGAAGAGAAGGCACACGGCATGCTAGTTAGGCGGAGTGTGTAATCGCGATGTCTGTCGATCTAATCCTCCCCATGTTGAGGATGTGTCATTTACAAATGTATGGCATGAACGTGTTCTTTCTCACAGGCCGCTAGCGCGCTGTGCAGTATAGCCGAACTCAAGACTATTATAACAATACTAAATAGATTTCCTTTGCCTCTACCATTTAAAAGCTGGATGCTTAACAAAAGCACTTAATTAGATATATATCTCAAACAGTATATAATCCCCAATAATCAAAGTAATATCTTTATTGGAGACTCATATATCATACTTCGTGTTCCATGCGATCTTTTCAGTACTTCGATTTCGTACTTTATCAAATCCCCTACTCCTCCCTTTCTCTATAAAAAGCCGTTAACTTGGAGCAAAACCCCGAGCTAAGCTTAGCTCCCGGCGTTGCTGCATCTTTCTTCGGTTTGTTTCACTTCTACTCTCCTTCCCAGCAAGCTCACTCGACGCGTCTCTTTCCTACGTATCTGA
The DNA here is from genome assembly GCF_900000015.1 of Plasmopara halstedii. Taxonomy (NCBI): domain Eukaryota; phylum Oomycota; class Peronosporomycetes; order Peronosporales; family Peronosporaceae; genus Plasmopara; species Plasmopara halstedii. Next base: position 959,433 of record NW_020186963.1, on the reverse strand, counting down.
TCGCGTCAATTCTACCGCCTAAATTCCTCTTTCAGCTTTGAAATTTTTCATTTTAAAACCATGAAGTGGCTTCGCTCGGCTGAGATGGAGTACATTTCGCTCATAGTAAATGAAGATGCAGCTCATGATTGCGTGCAGAAGTTGGGCGAACTCGGTGTCTTAGAGTTTACTGATCTCAATCCTGAGCTTACGCCGTTCCAGCGTCGCTATGTGAATTATGTTAAACGTTGCGACGAGATGGAGCGAAAATTGCGGTACTTTGACGTAGAATTGGCGAAATTCAGCATCACACCGAAACCAGCGGGTAGTATCGACCGATTCCTTGCAGGTTCAGCGGATATTCGATATGGATCACAGGACACTGCGACCAGGGCGTTAGATACGCTTGAGCGACTGCTGGAGGACAAGGAACAGGAGCTTTTGCAGCTCAATACTATGCACGAAAAGCTTACGCGTGAGTATAATGAACGCAAAGAGCTACAAGAAATTATTCAACGCGCAGGCGAATTCTTTGAGATTGAAAGTACGTTGTATTTGTGATATTTGTTGGTTTTTGGCAATTTTGTGACAAATCGTCTTTTGATAGTCCCGGAAGTTCAGACACGTCGTAGCTTTCGCACGACGTCGAGATCTGGCTACAGTTTTGAAGATGTGTCGACTGTTAATGAGGAAGAATCGTCTACGTTGAGGTTTCGAAATGTTACGGGGGTTGTGCCTGCAGACGAACGACTGAAATTTGAACGGATGATCTTTCGTACAACTCGTGGCAATTGCTTTACGCGGTTTTCACCTATTGAAGAACCTTTAGTGGATCCAACGAATGGCCAGCCGGTACTCAAACATGCATTTGTCATTTTCTTTCAGTCAACTTTCATTGAAACCAAGTTGCGTAAAATTTGTGACGCTTTCCATGCACGACTGTACTCTCTTCCACCTATGGAAGATCGAGCTGCCATTGCCCATTTGATTCAAAGTAATGCTGGAGAATTGAACCAGAGTAGTCATATCTTACGTCGCAATCGAGAAAGCTGCGTACTGCTTTGTCGTGATTTGGCCGAAACGCTTGAATCGTGGAAATGGTCGGTTCTTCAGGAAAAAGCCACGTATCATGCATTGAACATGTTCCGAGCGGATGTGAGTGGTATGTTGCGTGCAGAAGGTTGGGTGATCAAAGAAGCGCTTTCGAGTGTTCGTCGTGCGGTGACGAGAGCTCACACGGCGGCGGATGACAAATCAATGCCGTCTCTTGTGGATACAGTTGCTAAGCCGTGGCCGGTTCCTCCTACGTATTTCGAGACGAATAAGTTTACGGATGCATTTCAAGCTTTTGTTGAAACTTACGGCTGCCCTCGATACCGTGAAGTTAATCCATCTGTGTTTACAGCAGTGACGTTCCCGTTTCTTTTTGGAGTCATGTATGGCGATATTGGACACGGTTTTTGTGTCTTGCTCTTTGGACTGTATTTGATTTTAACTGAGCAAAAACTTGAACATCCTGGAAGTATGGGTGAAATGATGGCTTCGATTTATGGCGGACGATACATGCTCTTTATGATGGGAGCATTTGCGGTTTATGCAGGTTTGATCTATAATGACTTTTTCTCACTACCGCTTAATCTTTTTGGCTCGAAGTTTGCGTATCCCGATTGCCTGGAATCACACGATCGTGAACAAAAATGTGTGGCGCAATATTTTATTGACGGTGAGATGACGTACGTGAACGCGACGGACGTTTCGAGTGGAGATAATGTGTACGCGATAGGATTGGATCCGATTTGGAAGACATCTTCGAACGAGTTGTTATTTTTTAACTCGTTTAAGATGAAAATATCTGTCATTTTTGGTATCGTTCAGATGACATTTGGAATCTTGCTGAAAGGCTGGAACAATCTATACTTTCGAGACTATTCGACATTTTTCTTCGAATTCGTTCCACAAATTGTGTTTGCTGTTTCGCTCTTTTGCTACATGATTGTATTGATTGTACTGAAGTGGAGTATTGACTGGACTGAAAGGATGAAGCACGAAGTGTGTCCTTACAACTTTGCGGGTGAACACACTGGCTGTCGTCCACCTTCGCTTGTCAACACGTTAATTAACATTGCGCTCGCTCCCGGCAGCGTCGTGGATCCATTGTACGATGGTCAATTGAAGACGCAGCAAACGCTCTTGATGCTTGCGTTTGTGTCGGTACCCGCTATGCTGCTTGTCAAGCCTATTTATTTGAAGATGCAGCACGATCGTAAAACTCCATCTGTGAACCATCACGTTGACTTTGACGATGAAGCAGAGGAGCGTCTTGTATCGCATCAACATGGCAACTCGAGTGGCCACGGTGATGAGTTTGAGTTTGGCGAAGTGGTAATCCATCAAGGTATTGAAACGATTGAGTTTGTATTGGGAATGGTTTCAAACACGGCATCGTATTTGCGTCTCTGGGCTTTAAGTCTTGCGCACTCGGAATTGGCTACTGTGTTTTGGGAAAAGACAATGTTGTCGACCATTAATAGCGATTCATTCATTGCAATCTTTATTGGCTTTGCTCTATTTGCAGTTACAACGTTTGGTGTCATTCTCGCGATGGATGTGCTTGAGTGTTTTCTCCATGCGCTACGTCTGCACTGGGTGGAGTTTCAAAATAAATTTTACAAGGCAGATGGACACAAATTTCATCCTTTTTCGTTCAAGCAGTCGATTAAAGACTCACAACAGCTTTAAATTGCAATTGAAATGTGGAAGCTGTTGTGGATATCTCGATTATCGACCTAAAGAAGGAAAAATGACATTAAGAGAAGATTGAGAATTTGTAGTGCATACTAGAAAGATGCATTTCTTTTATTGCAATATCGTTCTTAGCTTAAAATTCTCGTTTTCGATCGTTACTTTCCAGCTTTTGCCGCTTTTCTTTCCATTTCACTAATACAAAATTCATCCACATATCAATAAATTGCTACAATTAAAACATTTATAAACTTACATTTGCTGGTATTGTTTGCGTAAATTACTGCTCGCACTAAGATCCATTACGCGCTCTAGCGCTTTAGTGTCTGCGTACAGAAATCCAACTCCACCTCCAATCAAGACGCCACCTGTAATAGCAAAAAACTGAACACGCTTTGGGAATGGTCCTAGTGCTAAAAAATTTACAGCACCACTATGAGGAGAGAATGTGGACATATAAGTAGGAATTTTATTTACCAGTGATGCCTGCAAGCAGAGCAGCACCCAATGCACCGCCTACGCCTGAATAATAATTAATTTCACTTCGTCGTCGATCGTACCAAACTTTCTCTTCCAGCGTAAGGCGCGGCGATGATCTGGCGGTCTCGGTCATTTTGATTTGAAGTAACAGTTTAAGTTGCACTGCTCAAATAATCTTTGCAGCAACTTCTATACTATTATAGGATGTGCTGAATGTGATAACTTTCAAATCCGAATTGACTCGTGATCTGTTTACGGATACCATAACTAGTTACAGAAGGTTTATACAGTCTTTAGTAATACAGTGACGTAGTAAACATGAAGAAAAGTGGAGATGAAACCAAAATTTAATAAATTATATGGTTCATAGCCTATATACCCTTTGCTTCTCGCTCTGAATCATAGTCGTTGTTCATGCGAGTAAAGTATTTTGCATCCTGTGATTGAGGTTGCTGAATGTAACCATAGCCTGGGTGTCGCTTCACCACCATAGATGACGTTGGAGTCTGAGGGGTACGTGGGTTACAAGCCGTGGGTGTGACAATCTGTCCTGCCGGCGATATCGTGGTGATCTGGTTTGGATTCGTCGAATACACATCCATCAGAAAGTCCATCGATTCGTCAAAGTCTGGTACTCCGGGCTTGACTTCAGTATTGGTCGTACCCCACGATGCAGGATATGAAGCATTACTAAGGAATGCATTGGAAATTGTAGACGTGCTTAGCTGGTTAAAGTCCGTATTAAATGAAGCTGACATGGGAGTAGATGAGTACGTAGTAGAATGATGATGAAGTGACGACCGATGAAGAGGCATAGCTGGCAGAGAAGAAGCTCGAGACAGTGGGATCGTTCCCATTTGTGCTGACACTAGATGAGCCGGATTTGGGTTTATGTAACCAGGGTGAGGGCCATGTTGGTATACATGGGTATGCGTATTGGTGTAGGGATGGTAGCCTGCCATACCTTGAAACGACATTGGTGGAGTTTGTAGGGTACCATTGCGATTACGAAGACCACGCATACGTCGCGCAATCTTTTCGCGGTACTTTTGTGCGTGCGTCTGCGTTTGACGCACAGTGCGAGTAGCCACCATCTCGGCAATAACCTTCCATGGACCTTTTGGAAATGTTTCCATTGCACGGAGAAAACGATCGTGCTCGTCCTTTGTCCATGTACCGGATGCCTTGATGACTTCTCCGTTCGTGTCAAATTGTTGTTGCTCGCGGTCGAGAGACTCGGCGACACGAACCGTACCGTCTTTGACGATTAACAGATTCTTTCGGTCGAGCTCAAGGATGGGTGATGTTGCGAGATCAAGGCCATCGACGTCGCATTTGGTGCTTTGATGCTCAATCTTCCTTTCCTCTGTGATGCTTTCGAGCTGATGGTCATGAGCACGCACTGGTTGTTGCTCTGCCATACCGAAAGACATGGTAGATTGATAGATTTTCTTTTATTTATTGGCAACGTAAGTGTCTGCCTTTCTACCGTCGTTCAGCCGTGAGGGAAAATGAAAATAGAGTAGATTCGATGATCTGGTTTCTACCAACAACGCAGGACGAAAAATGTCGCTGAGTGGTGTTGGTGGTCGTAGTCGCAAAGAGTGTGAAGTCGGCGACTGGTTGATAGTCAGCAAGAGTCTTCTAAAACTTAGAACGGGATTGGCGCTCTAGTAGTCAAATTTGAAAGTGAGCAGCTGGATATGAATTTCCCCTTCTCCTCTCTCTTTTAGTGTCTGGTTGCATTGGTGACGACAGCCGTGATATTATTGCTGATAGCGCCGGACCAGCTGGTTCGCATGGCGTGAGCGCCTTTGCAGAGAGTCAATTGCTCTGTCTATGATTTTGCTCCGACCTCCAAACGATCGTCGCATTGAACGATGTGCTCACGAATTTAAAGCGAGTCGGACTTGCTGCCAGTGAAAAGGTCCGTCTTGATCAAGTCAAGAAAGATTAGAAAAAAGGCGATTTTCTTGAAGGTCAACAAAATCCACCATTCGTAATGTTTGAATACTCAGTCATCGCACTGCCCCAGTCTCGTTGGACAATATTATTGTCAGAACAGCAATATTTACTGACCGCATTGGGCCAAGGAATATGCTAGAAATTCTTCTGTTTTGCACAAAATCACACATCACCATCTGATCTCGTGGTAACGAAAATGTCAATCGAGTACCACGTTGAGACACCACATAGACAAGGCGAGTGATTACAGCTGTGTTGGATACGGTCGACCAGACAGAAATACGTTTTTTTGTTGATTCTTCTCCACCCATACTAAAGTTAACATAACGTTATCTTATCACATGTCTGTTGGCGTCGGCTGGCGCCTCGTGAACAGCTTTTCGTGTGCTGCCAGATGTATCACGAAAAGTGGACAATATCAAATTGTATACAGCTTTTCTCACTGTGTAGCATAAGGTTCGTCCTTTAAAGAGTCGAACGTTTCTGCTGTTGCTCGGCATCTGCTTGAATAACAGCTCTCTTCATTTAAGCTAAGTGCCAGTTTACGAAGATGGGCTGCTCGCGCACATCAGGATGGAAAATCCATTTCGTCCAAAAATGTGACACATTACGATAGCAAGAGAGTCTCAACGCTTGAGTTGTCAGCTGTCAAGGTATCTTATTCCGACATAGATGATTTTATTAAAAGCTTTACTCTTTTGTTCAGTGAACTAGTCAAACCACGGAGCCAAGATGTTAACATGAAGCTTCGTCCCGACGCGAGCAAATTGATGCCATGTTATCGCTACATTACGCTCTCAGCGACGATTTTAGTGTTGTTGACGGGCAAACAATTCCAGAAAGTGCAACATTTTCCAACTTACTATCCTAAAATTTGTTGAGCTCTTACCAAAAACGGCACTATCTGGCTTTCTGTGACTACAGTAGCATCGCCATTTAAATAATTTTCATCTCAGCAAGAATAAAATTCATTCTAAGCGACTGTTTGGATTACCGTCTTGAGTTTTCCAACTCAATTTACGCTAGGATTTCCCATCGTAAATGCACAAGAAGTTTATGAATTTCCAGTTATCCCATCGTAAATGCACAACAGATTGGTCAACTAAAGATTCTTATTGCTTCAGATGGTAACACGTTCAAATCGTTGGTGCAAGTCACTTACCTCAACGTACTGCCCGTTCTGCTATAAAGATTTCATAGAATGAGTACCATATTGTGCTTATCAATCGTGCTAGAACACATGCCGTGTATTTTGTAAGATATTCTTGATTTTTAAAGATGAGATCAATGCAAGTTAAAGCCACACCTTTACCATTATAGGGTAGATACACGCGGTGCTAATGTACTGCTCCTCTACATCTCGCCATTGTCGTTGCGTATCAATTGATTAGTTTTATCAAACTCGATTATTCTCACTTAACGATCTACGAAGTAGAAAGCTTGTGCTCTTCTGAGGTATGACATACATACACAATTATTGTATTTTCGTCATAATCTCGACATCAGTATACAACTTCATGTGGAAATTCAGTACTGTGAGACTAAATACTACATTCCACAAAAAGTTGCTCATTTAGGGTGCTCTGGCTGATCTTCGACAATCAACAAAAAACTCAGTTTTCTAGGTATCACGTCAGATTCTTAGCGCTCTTTCTTATCAATTAGCAGCAACAAAGACGTGATGATAACGGCCACTCTTTTACGAAAGCATGAAACACATACCACAATCGTCTAACATTTGAATACTTACGCCAAGGTGGTCGTGACTTGTATTGCATCCGAACGTCAGTCAAATCTCTATGTATCCAGTTGCAAAAAGAAAGTATCACTTATCATTAAAGTTTACAGTGTCATTTCAAGTACGTTGAAGTGGCGGTTTTATTCCGTTCTCGAGTGCCATATCATGCTCTATGTACTGACAGATCAATCATGCATACATACAGTACAAGGCACCACGACGTAGTGTGTCTGTAAAGCACGTAAAGCAGACGCGTATTATCGTAGCAAACGAAGAAGAAAGTCTTCTAAAGTGAATTGCAAAACAAATATTATAAATTATAATTGAAACGAAAGCAATATGGCGGGACGTCGAAGGGGCAACTAAACCTAATGTTATATAATAAAAACCAAGCAATAGTAAATCAAAGTCAAGTGATTTGCTTGAAAGCATTGTTACAAATCTTTCTCATTTGATTGAGGACACAACATTTTTGGTTGCAATCCTCTCTTTGACGCATAAATTTAGGGTTGACTCTGTATCATAATGGTTTTACTCGGCTTGCGTAGTTCTAATTTGTCCCGCAGCTGGTAATTACTATACTGTCAGGCGTCGAATTTCAAAAATTTGCACGTCTTCGAGAACTTGCTTTGTAGTTGGTAACCCACCAGCTGCACAAGCTTTCAGAGCAGACTTCTCGGTGGAAAGCCAGTGAATTCGCTCGCACGAAAAGCTTTGTGATAGGAGTTCAAAAAACTGATACTCTAGTGGGTTGCGGGAGCGATACGCCATCAGCACGAGCGTCTTAGAACAAGTTGCCAACGCTACTAGCGAAGACACAAGCGGGGCATACCCTATAGGATCGTATACGACATCCGAGAGCACGATGACGTCTGGTTGCACTGGCAAATTACACGGAGACTCTCCCCAATGATGCGCTCTTGCTATAGGAGTAATGCCGCCTTTACCCTTGTCATCTCTTTGCCCTTCTTCACAATAATTTAAGCTTATGTTGTACTCAATCAATGGGATTATTTCCTATGAATAAGCAAGTGCAGAGAATAAGTTAAACGTTTCATTCAGCTGCATCAAATATTGTTTACTTTCATATCCGTTAATGTGACATGTGCTCCCAGCAGCGAACAAAAGATCCCAACAAGGCCCAGTCCACTGCCTAGCTCCACAACTTGTTTGTTCCTGATAAGATCTTGTCTTGCCGCGAGGAAACGGGTCAAGACCAAGCACGAGTCCCACAACTTTCCTCCGATTCCTGGTGTTTTCATTTGGCAAGATTATTGGCGATTACATTCAAAGAAACGATAGATTTGCACATACCAAGATTTCCAGGTGACTCAGCAAGTAAAATATCCTGCGCTACTCCTGGAAGTTTCACAGTTCGGCAGCAATGTACGCCTAGTTGTCCAGTGACTCCCTCTTTCGACTCACCACCTTGAGATACAATAAAAAGCGGTAACGAAACTACAGGAAGCAAGTCCCACTTTGCACGAATCGATTCGTGTGCCTGAATCTCAAGAGCAACAGATTCAAGCGTACTCGCTGATTCCATCTCATCGCTATTGCCGATGGCAACACGAAAACTTGCTTTTCCATGCTCATTTAGTTTCACTTTACCATTTGCATCTACTGTGCATGAATTTATATCATCAAGCACATCGAACGGCTCTTCGAACACTAATTTGTACTTATTTGTCGATTTATTTTGCAATGAACACTGGAGATAGATCGGTTCCCCTTCTTTCACATATTCCCTTCGAAAAAGTCCAAATTCATTACCAATATTAACAGCAACGTTAAAAAATTGGTTTGGTGGCACTTGAGATGGTAGCAAACATCTATATCAAAAGGTAAATAGTTTAATATTTCTACACGAATCCAATTGAATATATCGATACGAACCCGAAATTGATTCTCAATTGCTGTGTGTCGTGCACCATCTTGCCCATTTGCTTGACTTCTTCAGCAGCCACTTGGCAGTCCCTGGCCAAATTCTTGTGCAATCGACGACGTGCTATCACACAATATTGAAATAGTGTTCGAGCATTCCTTTTACCACCATCCAGTACATTGTTTACTAAGTGCAGCGCGGCCTCAAATCTTTCAAGATTCTCGAGCGCTACAAGTTTGCGCAGTAAAGCCTTTTCATTCTCTGCGTTGTATCTGAGCGCGAGCGTAGCGTCTAAATGCATTGTCACATTAAAGTTATTTCTTCTACAAACTAAATTTGATGGTAGATGAAAACAAGGGACCCTGTAATGCGGCAGCAAAATTGCGTTCTTGGATCGAAGTTTGTGCGCGATTGGAAAGCAATTGCGAGGCTGTTTGAGATTCCCACGAGATTGTATCACCATTACGTGGGTCGCTAGATAATACATTATTATCGTGCGCAGTTAACAGAGTGATTGCTTTCGTGTAGATTTCACGCGCGGCTTCGTAGCGGCCGTCGGCATAGTAGGCATTACCCTCGGCCTGTAGGGCCTTTATCTTGTCGAACATTTTTTACAATTCATCAAGACATAACCTTTTTAAAGCGATATTTATTGTAATTTTTTTGCTTCATTCTGCTACTTTTGAAAAGAACTTAACATTTTTAATGTTAAGTATTCCGAATTAGTAATAAGCTTTTATGCATAAAGTTTGTGTAAATACAACGTCCGGGAATCGAA
>NW_020186963.1:922124-949856 GCF_900000015.1 Plasmopara halstedii | reverse complement strand
GGTAATATTTAGTATGCAGCCGACATTTCTTGCATGTCTGGTACGATTACGATTTTGTGCGCTGAGGGGCTCGAACCCGCGCCACACAGCGTAAGCTCCAGAAGCATTGACCATTCGACCCACGCCACCGGGTCGCATGGTGTATCTCAGAGACATCTTGACCAATCAGCTAGTACCACTCCAGACGAACAGTAGTTGCCATACCAGTACTGTACTAGTAACCTTTCCAAGCGAATTGGCTTACTGACGACTTGAAACCGGTCGAGTAGCTTCGTCGACAATACCCCTCTCGACTCAACTGTCTTTGCTGTTCGTATGCCCAACCAGAATAGCATGCAAGTACTCAAACTGCTCGGCAGTTATTGGCTTGCTCATCATAATGCAAGATAAAGGCAAGCTTCGACCTACTCAGACGCAGATTGAGCAGATGACACAGAAGCCCGGAGAAGTACAATCGTATATGCGCTCATGACATGATCGTGGCGTCGCATTAACAGAAGCAAGGAGCAGTGAGCAATAGCACGTTATTCCTTGGAAACGGAGTACATAGCACTGGCAGAAGCTGTTTAAGAAGAAGTTTGGCTCGAGGTATTTCTGTGCGAGCTAGGAAAGATAGAGAATGAAATGTTCAAAGCGATGAAATGCGCAAGCAAAGAACCCTGAGTTTTACAAAAAGAGCACGTTGATACCGGTATCACTTTGTGCGTGAGAAAGTTGAATACGATCAAGAGGCACGCAATGCTATTCGAAAAGGGACATGAAGTCGGATGCAAAAATTTATTTCACATATAGTCGCTCCTTAAATGTAGCAAAAGATACGCTCAAATGCTTGGCGCGGTCCAGCCAACTTCTACCCATAAAAAACATCAAACAGCCGGCTACATTGCAGCAAGGCACATTTGTCATTGACTCGCTGTGTCTGCAGCCGATTTTCTCACATTTTATTTGTCAAATTAAAGTCATGATATAGTGGAGTCCTGACTGGTTTGCTTTTTCATTTATTGAAGCTCTTTAAAATATTATTTGCAAACTTAGTCTGACGCGTTGTAACAACGCCCCTTATTTTTTTCGGCTAGGTTTCGACGCCAAAGAACTAATTCAGATCACCCTAATCTGTCCGCCATGTCGAAACGTTTGCTAAGTGCTTGTTCTGTCAACTTATGCAGCTTCGCGTTGTACTTGTGAAGACAAAATTATCAACGTAAAGTGCTACAACGATCATGTTCTGATCACCCCGCTTGACGTTATCGGCGCACTTTTTGATACCCAGCTCGATCATGGATTTGTCGATAGTATGTTCCGCTCGGTGCGACTGTTTTGGTCGATAAAATTACCGCTGAACCTGTTCAATAACCATGATTTTGCTGATTGTACATGAAAGCTTCGTGATCGATTTGCCCATTTAGAAAAGTCGGCTTGGCTTCATTTGGTAAGCAGTCAGGTTGTACATGGCTACCACACTGGATAATAATCAAATTAAATTGAAATTGACCACGGAATCAATTTTTCATTCATAGTCAATTTTAAATAAAATTTGTCGCGCCTTTAATTGCTGACCTCACCAGCTTGGTTTACTTTGATCTGATACATCCACCAATAGCCGACTGCATCAATTTTTGTAGACAATGAAACCAGCGAACATGTGTTGTTCTTTTGTAGCGAGTCAATTTTGAGTCGTGCGCTTCCTTCCACTTGGCCAAGTTGCTGAATATCATTGTCAACAATTTGAAGTTAGTTTCTTACTGAATCCCAAACAAATACTGCATCGTAATTTTACTTGGAATGGCTTGCCTACGCCCTATTTACTTGCTTCAGATATCGTGAGAGTTACACTTTGCGAAATTCGCATGCAATGATTGTTCACACATACATTCTAGCACCACACGATGTGCAGCATATCTGCCAACTTCGTCCTTCGAATGAACTAAAATATCGTCAAATTATGTTTGTGCGAAGAGTCGCGGTGGTCGAAACAGATTGAAGACCAATCAATTGAATGTGAACTGAATGTTGCCAGAGCATTGGTTATCCTTGTGGCATCACAAACCACTCCCGTAACATACTGAGCGGTGTACTAATAGCCGTCAAAGGGACGTCCCCCTCCCTCATCAAGATTTGGTAATATCTATCGACTAGTTCAAGTACACTTAACTGTGTACAGCCGGACATACGGTGGATGATACCATCCTTTCGCAGAATCGGCGTTTGCGCGAGAATAATCTGCGCATTCAACTAGTTATAGGCGTAAACTATACGCCATTTACCATTTGGTTTACGCACACAAAACGTTGGCACGCTGTGAAAAGATTTGCGTTTCCTCACCAGATCAGCAACTAGCTTTCAAACAAATAACGTATTGAAATACTCAATTTTCTCACGTGACAGTGGCCACTTTCGAAGCACTGCATGCTTCAAATAGGATTCACGATCAACTTCGTGTCGAACTTCACGTTCGGGAGGAAGATCAGGGGGCGTGATTCCGCTATATTGACCTTCGACTGTAGCAACACGACCTTTGCAGTACCATCACACTTGATGTCGTGTAAAAAGGCATCGTAAGTGACTTTTTCTAGCTGCATCAGCTCTTCCATCGTCGGCAACAATGCCAAACGAACATATGTTCTGGCAAATTCACAACCAGTCGTTACATCCACTATATGTGAACAGGCATATTCCCATGCTACAGTTCCATCATGGGGAGTAGTACGCTAAATTAACTTACCCGCAGACTCAACCGCATTTTGGGCGGGAGTATCAGTCCACGATCAGCTAATTCTGTTGATGCCTTCACATGTGCGTGCTCAGCCCATCATCGGGTGGGAGCATCACCTCCGTGGTCAGTTATACCCACTGACCCACAATCCAACTTGAGCAATATATTAATGGGAGTAGTGGTATATGCAGCAGCAGTCGCTTCCTTCGACATTCCAGTACACACATGTCAACAACATTCTTCCGTCTTGACGGTGGCAACAAACGCCATTTCTCCCTCATAAATTCTTTCCGTTGGGCAAATTGCCATGCCCACCAACGACTTATCCTTCTCAAATGACCAGTTCCGGGTACCACTTGATCTGTCGACACACTTCCTGTGTGATCACTAGTCGTCACTCCATACGACTTCATATCTCCCCTGACCTGTGGATTGCCAATCGCATGATATAAGTATGGATTATTTCCAACAGCATATGACTGCCGAGCGCTTGAACGCTTCTTCCTGTGAGCTACCCCCCATCGTTTTCGATAGCCAAAAAAACCATCTGTCATGCATCTCGATATACCTACAATCAGATCATACCATTTGTCCATCTCGAGGAATGTGATGATGTCCTTTGAACTGAAGTCGTCAAACTTCAGTTGAAGATCAACCATAATGTTCCTCGCAGTGGCCATCGCACCAGTGGCCAACTTCACTAAAATAAGCCATTGCTTCTATATGGTGCATCCGAAAGCACTGAACCATTTTGCGGGGCACATAGCTCTCGCGCGTAGTAACGCGTCTCGCCAAAGTCGATCAAGACTCCAAATGGATGACTGTAACCCTTCAGATTCGCTGTGACCACGATGAGACCACCTCGACTCGTGTCGTTAACGAAGAACAATGATCGTTCAGGAGCTAAACTCTCCTAAGTGATTCTGTCATCACACTCACAAGAGTTTATGTCCGCCCGTGCCCACCGCCCAGCGTCTACTGGGTACCAGCGTTTTTCGAACGCTTTGTGGTATTGGTACCACGTGGCTCGGAGCCACTACGACGAGAGTTGTATTGAAAGGTTCCTCTCCCAATTGGGAAAGCCACCGCGCTGAGATCCATTGCTACTAAATTTCTAGTAGTAGCGGTCTCTGCATCCATCGGGTTGGTTGATTGACCACGTGCGTGACGTTGGCAGCAGCTCTCACGCAGTGCAATCATAATTGTATCTTCCACAGTCGTCAAACTCTGGCGGAAAACTTCAGTCTAAGGAGGACCATAACTGAGTCCCTATATAGTCACAGTGACTATCACCGCCTCTGATAGTTGTTCGATTGCCATATTGGCACGAAGCTTACGGAGCTTCTATACATAGTCGTACATTCTGCTACTTTCTTGACGGCATGACAAAAACTTTGACCGTTGTCCAAATGCCACATCCGGCGGAAGAAGCATCAAATCTATAGCCCTCTTCAACTCTTGCCATGTGGCAATGTAGCCGAAATGGTTGAGTTTCCATGTCGTCGCCCAAACGTGGACATTCATTTTTAATGCGACATGGCGAAGGCCACTTGACTGCAGTGAGTACGAATTTGAGCCATCGCGATAGCGATGTCCATTTCTCGCTGTCAGAACGCAGGACTTTTATCGTCTTCTCCGTGAAAGCTTTCATCTTGATTTTTACGGGACATTTCATCCATACCGTCGGTGTTATAAACACTTGTGTCGGAGGTGACGGAGTCGGCGTCGGTGTAAAAGTTCCAATGATCCTTGCTCATACGCAGCAAATTTTGCTAATAATTGTTGAGTCACTACTTTTTGATCCAATTGGAGACCGCGTGAATATCGATTAAAGCTCGCAACTTCACCACACGCTCCCGTTGCGAGTGTATCAGGAACGAATACCTGTCCCTGTTGATCCGATAGCGTCCACCGCCTGTGGTGTCCACATTATCGAAAGATGAGTCCATCGAAGTAGTCGGCACTATAATGCCTATTTGTGACAAGTGTAATGGGAATTGCCTGTTCGCATACACGCACTTATTGTTAAATCAGTCAACACGCTTCACCGCGTGTTGCTCACTTCCAGCGAGCCGTTGATTTACGTGAACGAGAAGGAAAAGGTTAAGTAATACATATTATAGCAAATAGGCCTTAACCTCCCAAAAAACTGATGACTGCCCCCAATTCCCATATAACAGAATTGACGGATATACAATTATGCAATATATATATATAGTTAATGTTAAACACGGACAGAATTATGTGGCTTCCACAACATGTTTAATGAAATTAGTCCCAGTGCGGGATCACGAATGACCGAGTCTCAGAGTCGGAGAAAGTTTGAAAAATTATAGGTAAATTCATTTTTGAGTGGGAGGTGGTGTAATGGGTCCAGTACCATTGCCGTGCACTGGTGCTGGTGCTAATACCTTGTGAAGTCTTAAGGATTACCCTTAGTCTAAAAGCTGGGAGTCTTGGGTTCCACATCGGCGAGTTTTACTCGGTGGCGTGACCGCTCACAACCCGGCAAACCATTGGCAGTTATCCCTTTTATAATAAGAGACAGAATCGTTCATCGCAGCAAGCTTTTCACTAGCGGGAGGCAACCAACACTGCAGTAAATAGGACCCTTCGTCGGTAGCTGTAACAGCTGTCTAATGAGATGAGAAAGGTCATAAACAATTTTTCTAAACCGATAAGTAGCGTCCAATCCTGATAAAGAGAATTAAGGAATATATAACTATGCAAGATATATTGTTAAAGCTGACCTCACACAAAATTATGTGCTTTACACAACATGTGTAATGGGACTGTCCCCATTATATTATCAACACGTATTCCGCTGTGGGCACTACAAACCGGCGACAGTGCCAATGAGTATCCACTCAGTTTAAGGGAGAACAAGTTGTTACAGCTACCGATTGAGAAACCTATTCCTTACAAGGTCGACTACCATCCACTAATAGAAAGCGCGCTGCGACAGGGACCGTGCCTTTGATTTAAGTAATATCCGAGGGTGCGGTAGGTTGAAAGCGGCCACGGCACCAAGGTCATATTGCCGAAGTGGAACTCAAGAATCCGAAAACATTTGCAAATGAGGTATGGTACCATTTACGAATGGTAGCCCTGTCGTACAGTTTTATTAAGAGATTAATGACGGTTCGTGCTAGGCTGGCATAATTCTCACCGTACCCATTTATATGCGACATATGCGACATTTCACTTGTATGTACGCGCTATGTGGCCCGATCGATCCACTTCGTCAAGCGGATACGTGAAGAATACCTGCCAATTCACGAAAGTCTTTATTTTTGCGGGGCCCTTTCCTCCGCTGTGACAACCCAGAAAGAGAATTTGTCGGAAGCAGAGGTACACTTGTCGGTGTTGGCATGTAGCTTATTGAGGCGCATATGCCCGAGCATTACTAACTAGTTAAAAATGTGACATCTCTCATTCAGCTTATCGTGCTCTGTACGACAATGGACGAGTATATCGCCAAAAAAGTTCTGTGCATGGTCACAATGTGGCCTGAATAGCTGTGGCACCAAACGCTGGAGCGCCCCTGGTGCATTTTATAATCTTTGTGGTACAATCAGCCACTCCGGAAGCAAAACGCTCGCAGTACTCATTGCAATGAGATAAATATCACTTTGTCTTATCAACAGTTGATGGTAACCATTAACTAAGGTGGGTATACAAAGCAAAGTGCAGCAAGACTACTACTGTTACTTCATTTTCATTTAAAGAATCTTTCTCGCCAAGGCTGCGGAGAGGAACTACCCAGTCCACAACAAAAAGTTACTTGCGATGAAGTATGCACTTGTCAAGTTCAGAATGCACCTGCTTGGCTCTAAGCCGTTTGTGATCTACACAGACCATGCGCCATTACGCACTGCGACTCTGTCGCCTCACCTCTCGCAGAGGATGGCCAGATGGCTCTTATTTTCTGTTTGCGCACACGGTTTTACCGATATTCGTTAAATAACGGTTTGCTGTATTATAGCACCAATTCAACGGATACGCCACGAATTGTGGTTTCCCATAATAAGGATTTAAAAAACCGTTATCTCTATGAGGCCCACGACACCCAACTAAGTGGTCATCTCGGTCGTGAGAAGATGTACAGCTCGGTGAGTTGCCGCTACTGGTAGCACAAGCTGTACAAATGGACGAGCAAATATGTGCGCACGTGTGAGGCGTGTCAGAGGGTAAAACTCTCCCCGAATGCGGCGGCACCGCTGGCCAATTTACCGGCACCCTCTGGGTGCTAGCAGTCCACGAGTATGGACGTTGTGTTTGGTCCGCCGAAGGGCTCGGCGGGCAACACAGTTTGTGGTGGTCTTCGTGGACCGTTTGAGCACGATGGCTTATCTTGCCGAACACCATCGACGGTGTGGGTACAGCGACGCTGTTTGTCGATCGTGTCTTTCGAAAGCATAGACTACCGGGGTCAATTGTCTCTGATGCTTCACAAGGAAGTTTTGGTCTACAATCTTCAGGGTGCTGGGCACCAAGCTGACTATGTCCACAGCGGACCATCCGCAGACCGATGGTCAGACTGAGCGCGAAAAAAATAGCGTCGTCGAAGACTTTCTTCGCAGCGTCTGCGCTGAGACGCCGAAGCACTGGAGCGCTATGTTGCCACTCGTGGAGTCTGCTCTAAACATTCATCTACCAGCTATACGCCATTCTACGTGAACGGGCTTATTTACCCTCGCGTCCCACTGACGAGGCCATCCCATGGCTCAAGGCTTGGTGGAGAAGGAATTATTTTTTGCAATCCCGACCAATCACCTTAGCAGTCATTCGCCAATACACGGCCCAGCTGTTTTCCGAGAACAAAGCACTCACCACGCTCAGCCTGCCCGTTGCATCTCGAAATCTTTTCCATTCGTGAGAAATATCCCCGCCGCGGAACCAACAGCGATTTCCAGCTCGTTGCCAACGGAGTGAGCTTGACTCAAGGTAACCAGCTTGCTTTACTTCAAGCGCAAGAGTCACGCCGAATCGTCAAAAATATGTCGCGATTACGTCTCGTTGATGTGGTGTTCCTTTGCGCCCATGCGTGTGGGTCTTCCACTAAAAATCGGAGCAAAATGAGCGCGAAAAAGTCACTCAGTGAGCATTTCTCAACACACGGGTCATCACTACCGAGAGGTACCGTCTGCGCTTGCAGCAGCAACGGTTCGTGAACCCTTACCCTCCATGTGGAATTTATCATGGGTATTAGAATTATTTATGATTCAGTTCGCGCACTAGACAAGGAAAGCACGCCGTCTCACTTTTCTTAAATGTTTTCATGCCAGCTGTAACGAAGCTGACGTCCGCCTTGAGCGTCGTCATCTCATGCTTGAGATTGAATAATTTAGAGCACGACGCGCACGTCAAGATGATAACCCATTACCTCAGGTTTCTGTTTCTTACAGCCCGCTTGTCTTCGTGAGAAAGCTGTTATAAATACGACCAAAGGGTATTTCTACTGCAAAGTCGGTAACCTCCAACAAGTAGGAATCGCGCTATAATGCTTCTCCTAGAGAAACAAAGGCCGAGGATACTCGGGGTCGTTTGCGGCCGCGATACCAGAGCAATATTGCCGAAGAAGGATTTCGAACTCCCATGGTTTCTGGATAAGGGTTAAGCCCTGGTATACCTGCCGGCACACCAAAAGTTTCGCGTGAATGAAGATCATTCTTGCTCATTGAGCTGTGCCGTCGGAGGTCAATCCTCCCGCGATTGATGTTCTCATTGACTCTCATGGTTGTGCAGCGGGGCTGCCGTAGCTCTTTGCTTAGATGAAGCTTAGCTAAGGTCGACCTTACGATCTTGATAAGAACCAGTTCGAGTGCAGCGGATTGCAATCCGCTGCCTTCAAGAGTACTGAAAATCTTAACCAAGGTAAGTGACCTCTTCCGCTCAGAATTGAAACTGCATTTAATGGCTTTAGTTTCGGCAGAGCCGCCAATATCTAAAACTTTAGGTTTTTTTCTAATTAATATAGTAATACTTAATTAATATATTAAAACTAGTTAATATAGTAATATGCATTACTACTGGCAATCCTGCCACGTGGTGGCTTATTTTCGGATTACACCTATGTACGGCCACACCTTATTCTCCGACCCGCTCTTTCATATAAGAGTACGTGTAACCTCATTACAGTTGGTGGCCGGTCGACTCTCTCCGAGAGTCACGGTGTGCATCAGAGACAGAGATAAGCCACATCTCGAATTTTTTCTTGGAGCATTTCCATCGTACTGCCTGGCCTTAGACGCCTCCAGCGGCTCAGACTCACGTCGCTGCTTTGGAGCAGAGAGTAGTGGCTGGTTGAGACATCTATTCGTCTGCAACAGAGCTCTTCACGTCTTACTTGCTCGTAAAAGCGAGATCGCGGAGAGTCCACGTAGAATACTGGATGTGTTCGCATTAACTTTTCATAATAAGAGTATAACTCAATGTATTTCTTATTACGATCTAAAAGACCAAGTTGCAACCGATGTAGGACGGTTGTAACTTAGTTTTTTAATTGTATAGGTAGGTAGGTAGGTAGGTAGGTAGGTAGGTAGGTAGGTAGGTAGGTAGGTAGGTAGAGTTGATTCAATGTCCCACAACATATTCTTGCGTCCTACCTGCCTTTGGTATGGCCTGTTGCTTTACTTCGTCTTGGCCCGAAGCCATAGCGGCGCGCACACTACGAAGAGTAGCCGAGGTATCATTCTAAAGTTGATTTTGAACCAAAGCCTTCGTGACGGTACCGATGGAACTTGGAATCTGTCACAACATTTATGTAAAAGGAGTAGATTCTGCAGAGGCATGTACGTCGTTTTGAGCGCAAATCAATGAGTGGGGCAACACCGCAGCCTCTCCGCGCAAGTGCTCGGATTTTTTTTCTCTGTAACGCAATCCTCGCGTTTCTTCTGACATTTTTTACTAATTCTGAGACAAGCAGCATTTCATACTCTTGACGAAGCCTGAAGAAATTGGGAATGTCACACAACAATGTACATCTGTTGTTTCGGTGAGTATGGTGGTTGTAATGACTTGCGCAGTTTATGAGGCTAGATAAGGTAAATGAGGCTGATTCAACCCACTTGATTGGCAAAGACTCAATAATTACGCTACAGCCGATAGACTGCTCAACTTTGCTTTTTGGCAAGTCGGCTGAGAGAGTATTTTGACTAGCAAGACCAGAGCTTTCATATCTGCGACTTTCCATTCGATGTATTGAGTTGCACTGCCGACTCTGACCTTAAGAGATCGTGGTCCAGCAAGTACTTCCGTGCGAGAGTCATTCGGGCATTAAACTCCCACATGATTTAGTTTTCGTCAGCATGCTTGATACTTTTTTTAAATCTCATTCATGCGTAATTCTAGCAAAATGTTGCCAGTATGATCAATATCTGTTTGAAAAGTACGTAAAAATGCAGACGTTGGTGGAAGGGCAAACCCTGCTGCACAACGGCCGCTACCGCTTCCTACGCCGTATTGGAAGTGGCACCTTTGCAGTAATCATTCGGTATGTACGTCCGTATCTCCAAGAAGCTTGCTGTCCACCTCACCCTCATCTCTCAACTATTTAGTGCTCTGGACGTGCAGCAGCAGTGTCACGTGGCCATAAAATGCATGCGCCAGCAAGAATTTAACGCGCTAGGTGAGCATGAGGCTTCAACGCTGCGACGGATCAACGAAGTCGACTTCCACGCATCTTGTGCGGGTAGGTCCTCAATTGGCGAGCCTTCTACTGGATAAATGCTGACTCGCTTTTTGTGAGCATGCCTATTAGTGGTGCGTCTAATAGAAACCTTTAAAGAGCAGGGTCTTTTTTGTCTTGTGCTGGAGCTACTTGGACCTCCAGTACTGAATGTGGAATGCTGGGGACCATGGCGTCAAGCGCCCGAGGCAGTCCGAGCTCCCGATTGGACGATCAAGCTATTTAAACGAGATCGGAAACTCGTATCTGATGCCATGACCATCCAGTCCCCTGATACACAGTATAAGGAAAAAATGTGTAGTGTTTTCTCAACTGCCCAGCCGCTAACTTTAACGGAGATTCGTCAGATGGCGGTGCATCTTTGTGGCGCGCTAGCATTTCTCCATGATCAAGGACTCATTCACGCAGATGTGAAGCCAGAGAATGTTGTGCGCACAAGTGCAAAAGCTCATATGTTATCATCATCTCTACTGTTGCCATGCTCTTCGCCAGTGAAGTTCATAGACTTTGGAAATTGCCTGGATTCGAGTGAGTTGGCAGCGCATACTGCAGAGTGTAAGAGTGGAGGCTTTGATGTTCAGACTGTCACGTATCGAGCTCCAGAAGTGGCTGCAGGGCTATTGCTTTGCCCTGCTATGGACATGTGGTCACTTGGTTGCTTGCTTATCGAGTGTGTTTCTGGTAAACCGTTATTTATGTTATCAGCTCTGGAAACTTCAGCGCACAAACGCATGGATGTTACAAAACACGAGAATGACCACCTTTTAAATCAGATCGAATGTATCGTGATGCACGGAATTCCATTGGAAACGGCGTGTGCTCCCTACCAATCTGCTGAACGATATAAAAAAAAAACTAAAATTGCCGTCAACAATTCCGTCTCCACATTACTGCAAGCTCGTTTAGAAGCAGCAGCACCAGAGGCTAATCAGTTTCAAGACTTCATCTTTAGTTTACTGGACGTGAACCCGTGCACGAGAATTACCGCAAAAAGGGCGCTCTGTCACCCCTTCTTGCAAGCCTTTTTTCCGTTCAAAACGGTGTTCGGTCAGATGAATGACGGACAAGATGATAGAAGTGGTGCAGCTATTCTCTACACAACAACTGCATGCACGAATTGCAAGGAGAAGCGATCCAGATCGCATGAAACAGAGGTACAAGGAAAATCCGTTCCAGTTCGAAAGAAAAAGTCAGCAATGAGAGCAGTTTTGGCTCGTAATAAAGATCTACGTCAAGTGTTAAAACAAATTCCGCGTGACGTGCCCAGCCATTTTTCATTATCACCTCGCTGACATCTAAAGGAGAATCGCTATGGACCTTATGGGTGTCTGAAACTACACCCATGCCGCGCATCACGCATATATTACAAAGTCTATTTTGGCTTCAGATGGGTCGTCAAAGTCGGGGATATTTCTGCGCGCTGATCCCATGCAGCATTAAAATGGCACAAATGAATTAGCTTCGCTTCGACGTCTTCACGAAGTGCGCGGAAAGCAGCCTCCTTGCAAATTGCCGCAATGTCAGCTCCTGTTAGCATGCGACATCTATTTGCGGTTCAAAGCGTGGTCAGTGTGCCATTCAATCTTTGTACAGTATGAAATATTGTACCCTCTGGGTCGTGCTGTAAGTGCTTGAAGGTCAACGTCAGCGGCTAGCGGCATCTTAGATGTGTATAGAGCAAAAATTTCCTAATTTATGCATACAAAGAAAAGTTAAGGCAAAGGTCAAACATGATGTTTGCGGATGCTCGTCACCTGAATATCTTGTCGTGATGGATAACTTAACTCTAGACTCTTGTCGATACGGCCTGGACGAACGAGAGCAGCATCTAAAGAATCCTTTCGATTTGATGCAGCAACAACAAGGATTCCCTCGCCGTTCGCGTTTAAATTGAAGGCATTTTTGTTCAGCGAGACAGGGGGGGTGGCTACACGGTGTGAGCCCACACCGTCCATTTCGTTCAAAATTGTGGAGAGTACTCGTGCGTAGACTCCACCGCCGCTGCTTCCATCGTCGCCTTTACCAAATGAACGCTTGTAGGCAATTGAATCAAACTCGTCAAAAAATAAGAGACAGGGGGCGGCTGCACGCGCTCGGGCTTCAAGTGCACAAGACAGTTTTGGATTTACTAAATCTCATGATGATAAAAACCTTCTCGTTTCGTACCAAAGAGCTGACGCACTGCATTTTCACTGTCTCCTAAATACTTGGATAGCAACTCCGATGACTACAACCACATAATTAGCTTAACAAGATTTGCCGAAATCGTATGACAGCAAAACAATACCTTGACAGAGACAAAGTTGACCTGAGCTTGAGCAGCCATAGTCTTTACAAGCAATGTCTTACCACAGCCTGATGGGCCTGAAAGCAATATTCCTGACGCGTTTGAAATCCCTAAACGCTACAAAATTATTCAGCACTTGCAGATTCACACACTGCCTAGTAACATACACTCATTGCTGCAGTCGGGTGAAATTTCCAGGAAATAAAGTCAGCAAACTGTCTTTGTATTGCGGAATAGCCAGCAAAAACAAGATTTCCGTCAGCTAGGGCACCAGGTGACGCTACATTTAACTCGCGAAGTTGCGATGGCTTAACCTTTTGCTGGGCCTGCAAAAGGTAAGACCAAGATATTGAAGGCTTTAGTGATACTCCATCGTTTGATAAATCAGCGTAAGCTTGCGCGACCGCATTCCGGCAAATGCGCACTAGATCTTTCGCTACGAAGCCTCCCGTCAACAAAGCTAGACGCGAGGCCAAATGAAAATCTGATTCGTCAGTCGCACAAATATCTTGAGGATGTATGGGAAGCCCAACAAGATTTCGTCTTATAATCTCACGGCGAGATGATTGTGTAGGAACGACCAGATCGAACACCTTCTCAAAACGTCCAATCCGCTTGGCAGAGGCAGGTATCTTCAGCTCAGCGCTCGTAGTTACTCCAACAAAAACCAAATGTCTATTGCTCAAGCTACACTCATCCATCAAACGCAGCAGTGCAAAGCCAACTTGCGAAAGCTGAGATTTTAAGCTACCGGTGACCTGTTCGTCCACCGACTGAAAAAGCACGTCTAAATCATCAATAAGTACCACTCCTGGACATGTACTGGACACGGTCGCACGATCACCGGAGAAATCTAAACCAGGAAAATGCTGTTCTAGATTGTACACTAAGTATTCAAAAGCCGAGGAAAACGCTGAATTTGCAGCTCCCATAAGCAGCGACATCCCGTCAACGCACCACGTTCGAATTTTCTTGCGGTCTAGCTCACCGTGCAAAGCGATAAGCGCAAGTGACTTTCCCACGCCATTTACACCCGAAAGAAGCACTCCTTGTGACCCTACATGATCAATCTTCATATCGTTTACATGACCTTTCTGTCCGTGTTTTAGCATAAGGACTATACACAAAAGCACGTCTTGCACAAATGAACTGTATCCTACGAAGCCAGTATGCCACAATCGAGTTTCTAGCTTATTGACATACGACAAAGCGGCATCTGTATCAACTTTCTCCTTAATGCTTAGCATGGTGAGCTGTTCTGTTAGATCGGCTGGTCCTTGTAAATTTGTGCAATTGCTCCACCCAGACACAACCACACGAATTTGCTCCTCACTTGCTGCTTTATATTTTACATTATCAACTTTGAAAACATACGTCTCACCAAACAGTGTCACAGGTACGAGTTGTCCTACTTCCGCTGCTAGTATTGTTCCTGAGGCGCATAGCTGACGTCGAACCACTTCTTCCAGATTAGTTTTGTTCAGAGCGCTTCCAAACATCAAATCGACGCTCGAATATTTCGACTCCAGGCGAACGCTGCTGCTGTCAAATGTCGCGACAAGAGGAAACTTAGTCTTGAAACTCAGCCAAATAGACACCAGAGGTGCTAGGGGAGCTTTCTCTAGCGTTACAATCGTGTCTTCCTCTTGACTGCATACATCTAAAACCCATGAATGCAGCTGGATGCGTCCGCTACAGAGATAAACTTTGGCACTGCCAGGATCAAACGCCTGGCGGCGGTCGATTACGCACTCCAGCACAAATATAGCTGACTGCTGTAGCTTTAAGCTGACGCGAATTAAATCCAAATGCTTAATACAGTGTGTAGTTGCGTCTTCGTGAGAAACAAGTACTTGGTGCGGCTGCAACAGTGCACATGTAGTGTCGCCGCTGCACGCACAAGCCTGCCATGACATGCGTGTGATAACCGAATAACCACAAATAACGTACCAGGATTTTGGCTATCAAGATAGTATATCATTTGAGCGAATTAGAAGTCTTAAAGCTGGATATTGTCATATTGTATAAGCCTTTATTCTTTTAATGTTTTATATCCTTACTAATTTAAATACTGAAATATTACTGCCATCTTATTTGCTACAGTTTGTGCGCTGCAGCTCAGTGCGCAAACGATGAACCTCCATTTCAAGCTGCAACTTTTCCTGCTGAGACTGATGTAGCATCCACCGCAGTGACTGAACCTCCTGTTCGTAAGCCTCTAGGATCTTGGCATTCTGCTGCTTACTAAGTTGACCTGCTCCTTGGATAAGCAGGTGCATGTGGTTCTCTGGCTGCTGCTCCTTTGGTTGTTGCGGTTGGGGCTGCAACCGTGCAAAAAACGGTTGTTGTTGAGGACCGCGGCAGCAAGATGATTGTGATGATGCTGCAGGTGAAAATGACGACTGCTGTAATGCCGTGGGAGCTATGGTCGCGCCGTTAGGATTTATTGAGGCTGTCGGTAACAAGGTCGGAAGTGAGTCCACAGCAGGAAGCAGAGGAGCAGGGGCCATCAACGGGGTTTCATTTAATCTTGAATCTAGGGCCGAATGTACAGCTTCACCTTTTTTACGCCTTTTACTGGCACCGACAGCCGACGGTTTCGAAGACCCGCGCTTCTCCAAACCTATTTTCTGGACATGCTTGGCATCGATGGATGGGTTCAGCTGTTTTTTCAAGACTGTAATTTGACAATGATTTAGCACCCGCACCAATGATGACCCGAAGCGCGCGGCTTGCTCATTTCCTACACCGCACGTCGAGAGCTCCTCCTCAGTAGCTGGCATGTAAAATGCCACTTTAGCCAGCGTAGAATTTGGTAAAATATCCCAGGGCGCCACGCCATACATGTCAACAAGCTTTCGGCGCCACATTTGCAGGTGCCGAAAGATAACGCGAGCTTGCTCCTCGGTCAGTAGTCGAGTAGGGGCTCTGGCTGAACCACCACTCTGCTCGGTTGTAAGAGGTTGTGACCGCTGCTGTTGATCTAGTAGCTTCTTGAGGTTGTTTTCCTGAATGCGGATGATGCGACTATGCAGCGTTGACAGATCAAAGTACTCCTTCTCATTATTAGCTTCTTTAAACAGTGCCTTCTCAATATGCAGCGCCAGTCTAGGCAGCGCAGATAGCACCGTATCAGGTGCGTGAGGCTTCATTACTCGCAAAATCTCGGCAATTCGGTCAGCCAGCTCCTTTCGTAACGGATTTGCCACTGTCATCTCCACAGTATCTGGCGCCCCTGCGTGGATCTTCAGTGCGACGCCACCCACTGCGTAAAATGAACGGCTGTTGCAAGTGTGAAACTGCGATGCCAGTTGACCACTCGAGAGCTGTTGCTGCTGCTCGACGTCCGTAGGACTACTCGAACCGCTGCTCTTGCCGCCACTGGCAGCTGCTCCACGCTGAGGTTTAGATGGACTTACCCACTTGCAATGCTCACCGTCTGCAGCCGTCAGGTCCCGCTCGTCTTCCCCTGGTTTGTTACGCCGATTCACGTTTAGTTTCTTCACACGCATCCGGTTGTCTGCCTATAAGACGTTGCTGCTAACTGGACTTCGCAATCAACAGCGACGTGGACGTGACGGTGCAAATATGACAATGACGAGCCTACCGTAGGCGGAGGTGAGACCAATTACAGATGTGACCCATGCGCGTCATACCGCAACTTCACAAATTATTTTGACTAAGTATGTCACAAATTTTTCGAATTGACCTGATTTGTGTGGGATATAAATGGGTAAAGTACTGTTGTCGTGCGAGGACATTTATTGCTTATTCGGTCAGTAAATACAGCTAATAGTAATTGCACTTGTAATTTTCGTAGGTTCCAATATTTATGAAAATGAGGTCC
The DNA here is from genome assembly GCF_900000015.1 of Plasmopara halstedii. Classification (NCBI taxonomy): domain Eukaryota; phylum Oomycota; class Peronosporomycetes; order Peronosporales; family Peronosporaceae; genus Plasmopara; species Plasmopara halstedii. The sequence continues at coordinate 933,319 of NW_020186963.1, read as the reverse complement.
AATTAAAAAATTAAAACTGTTATAGGCGTCTGGAAAAACAGCCTTGTTTCAAACAAAGCAAGCCTATATCTTAATTGTTAATTTAATTCTAAATTCAAAATGTAATAGTTCTGGATAAAGCATGGCTAGATAGACACATCAAATGATAGATGCTTTTGGTTGATAGATGCTTTTGATTCCGAAGCACACGAGCCTCAACTCTGTGCGTTTGTTAACACTGACTCTGATAGTCAAAGATTACATTATGATCAGTACACAATACTCCCATTGCATTTGGCAGAACTTGCAGTGAATCCCACGATGAATTGTGAAATATTTGCATCCCCCAAGAGGATGGAACATGAATATCTGACCTCGGAACAATCAATCAGCTTAAAAAGCTTATGTCTATCATTGACTACGATGGGATGGGGGAACTAACGGTCAAAGGGGCGAAGGTGGTAATAGCTCACCTTGGAACGCTCATCAGCTTTGAGATGCGTGGGTGAGGCACGGCCAGGAGCGCATCAACCGGGCGAGAGTGAAGAAACAGATGGTTTCCGCTGTGAGACCGCTGATGTTTAATATCCAGACTTCTGAAAGATGGAACGTATAATATCTCTCCATCGTTGTGAGAGAAGTTAATGTAGTCACAGATTCAGCAATGCTCCAGACAGAGCATAGCGTGTCGCGCTTACAATCCCCAAGCCTGAAGGCCATATGCGAGAATGAAAACTAATGTGCAATATCTTCTTGGAAGTAGTAGTCCCGACACGACATTTAAAACGATAGTTGTCGCGGTGCTTCGCACCGCTAAACCGTACGTATAGGATGAATTCGAACTTGTGGTCGACCAATCAAATAATGAGGACACGTGCGGGCAGTATCCAGGAATTTAAACTCCTATCGCTGCGATGGCGTCTGACTATTTTTCAAAAGAGGTAATGATTGGCATTTTCTTGAAGATTTTCTAAACGGGTGCAGCTTACGTCGTAACCTTTCGCGTCCACCCCATCTTTTTGAGGCGGCAATGACTGCAGATGCTTAATCTGTGTGAAAACAAGTATTTGCACCTTGCGTAACCCCTTCGCTCTCGACTGAGAGGTACGACTAGTCGAGCTCACACACATGGAGAGACGACGACTTCTCGCGGGAAAAGGTTTGTTTTCTAGGTACAGGACAGTCTATTGGGAACGATTTTTTGCATTTCGTGGAAGCCGTGGTGATTGGAATCCAGCCTTAGATGGAGCGACTATCTTCAAGATAGATGGGGCTCTCAGCGAAGGGTTGTTGGTGTTATTATCAAGGTCTCAGGGCTTAGTGATGCTATAGAGCCCTGATAGATTTGGAAGCGTCGTGTAATGGAGTACGGCGCGCGACTTCTGAAAACAGAAGACAGTACACAAGATATTGTTTATAGCAGATGTGGATACGATAGCCACGTATCTTGCGGTGGGCACAGTAGTAGAAGTGTCGAAGGTTATGTTTTTTGGAAAATTTAGGTGTCACATGCTTTCATTTCGTGGTGTAACAGAGTTTCGCGTGCCCTGACATGAAGCGTGTGGGTCAAATAATATGGTGTGGCTACTCTTAAACAAGAAGTTAGCACGTGGCTGGACTGCCAGTAGTTATACATTAAATAAGGATTTACTATATAGACAGATAACATATATATTTAGATAGAGGCGGCTTTGCCACAAATAAAACCAAGAAATATAGCTTGCATTTTAAACGGACGAGTAAATTAGCCTTGGGTTTAGGTTGTAATTACTCTTGGAGTAAGTTGATTGCGATCCGCTACACTCGTACTGGTTCTAAGTATAGAACAAATGTCACCGACATTAACCAAGCATCCTCCAAGCAAAAGAGCTACGGCAGCCCCGCTGCACTTGGTAGCACATGTAGTCAATTTACATTTGAGTCTTACGACTGACCATCTATGAGCTCAAAGCAGTTATCTTATTTACCCCAGGACATGCAGGACGGGCTTCAAAAGCAGGGCGTGCAACACCTCACTTTGCAAGGACCTGAAGCGACCAGCGCACGCCTAGAGGCTTTTTTAAGCTACAATATTGATCTGCTAGAGCACCTAGAGCAAGAAATGTCGGCATCGACTGCGTCCATGACATCACCGTTGACGACGGATGACCTTTTCCGACCCAGGCCGCTCATGGTAAGTGTTAATACCTTCGAGGGCAAAGATGGATAGAGAAGGTCGAGATAGCCACGGCGTCCTCCATGCTCCCGACCGAGCAAAAGTGTGTGGCGCTAGCTATCTCCAAGCTCGGTAGTCGAGCTTAAGAAATGGTCACTGACGCAAGACGTCATCTCTAAAGACCCGCCGTCGGTCCTATCTCCGGACCGAGGTGTGCGTCATGAGATCGACCTGATTTCGGGAACCGAATAATGCATAACACGCCAATGACCCCCAGCCTAAGGAGCAGTGTGACACCATTCCGCCACAGACGCCGATCCTCGGAAGGAAATTCTTCAAAACAATATGGTTGGATGTCCAAAGAGCAGTGCACTCGACTTTGTCGATGGGTATTACCAATTGCTCATGAGTACGAGTAATGTTCCGCTGATAGCGGTGAGTACTCCGAGCAGAATGCTCTCGAAGTGACTGGTGATGCCTCAAGGGCTGACAAAGCATCAGAAACATTTAATTGTCTTGTGACGCAGTTGTTCAGGCCCCGCCGGGCGTATGCACAGACATACTTCGACGACATTTTCGTCCACAGTCGTGCGGAACATGGGAGGAAGGATGAAGAGAACACCCCGTCCATTTATGAGCGGTGCTCGAGTGCATGCGCATGAATAAGCTTTATGCTAATACAGACAAGTGCATCTTCGGCGCCGAAGAATGACCCTTTTCAGGGTGCTTCATTGGAAAGCGTAGCCTTCGAGCGAATCCCGCTAAGGCCAAGACCACTGTGGACTGGCCGGTTTCAATGAACCAAAACTTTCGCACACGTGGCTTGGCCTCGCCAACTACTGGCACAAGTATAGCGCAAATTATGCGGAAATGGCACGGCCATTGAAGAATTTTCCTAAAGAAGTACGGAATGGTGTTGGGACACCTATCATCGGGAGGCTTTTGACAGGGTAAATGACAGCCACCTTCATGCCTTTGCCAGACCCTGATCGTCCTTTAAGTGTCATCTATGACGCATCGGATTTTGCCATCGGTTATGCACTGCTGCAAGCAGACGCCACGAGATCGGGTGATCGCGTTCGAGTCTCGCCAGCTGAAAACTGCAGAAACGAACTACTCAATTCACGACAGGGAATTAGTTGCGATCAAGTGTGCACTTGTCAATTCATGCGGCCACCCGCTCGGCTCCAAGCCGCTCGTGATCTACCCATATGATGTGTCTATACACACTAAGACTCAGTCTTCTCACTCCCCGCAGAAGATGGCCAGGTGGCTTTCCTATTTCGCCGAATATAACTTTGAGGTGTAGTATAAGCCAAGAAAGTAGAATGCTTTGGCTGATGCGTTGTCACGCTGGCCAAATTATGAGCTTGCTCATGTCACAACGGTGACGTCGTCCGTGACGGATTTGATCTACGCTGCGTACGCGGGTGATGATATGTACGTAGCGCTGCTACGGGCTCTCGGAATCAAAGAGGTTGGAGATTTCGGACAAGAATTTGTCGTCATGATTGCGTGCACGGTTGCGCCGATATACATTGTAAAATGGATTGCTGTATTACAGCATCGACTCGACCGATACATCACAAAGTGTGGTTCCCCACGATGAAGATTTGAAGCACCGGATCCTCTATGAGGCTCACGACACCTCACTCAGTGGTCATCTCGGTCGCGAGAAGATGTACAGCTCGGTGAATTACCACTACTTGTGGCCCAAGCTGTAGAAATGGACGAGCACCTATGCGCGCATATGTGAGACGTTTTAGAGGGCGACACCCTCTCTGAATGCGGTGGCGCCGCTAGCTAGTTTGCCGATACCCTCCGGGTGTTGGTAGTCCATGAGTTTAGACTCTGTGTTTGGCCTGCCGAAGGATCCGGCGGGCAACACGGGTGTGGTGGTCTTTGTGAACCGTTTGAGCGAGATGGCTCATCTTGCGGCGGTGCCGGACTTTAGGTACAGCGACGCTGTTTGTGGATCGTGTCTTTTGACATCATGGACTCTCGGCGTCAATTGTCTCTGACAAAGACCCACGCTTCACTGGGAAGTTTTGGTCGACGTTCTTCAAGGTGCTGGGCACCATGCTGGATATGTCAGTAGCGGACCATATGCAGACCGATATTCAAGCTAAGTGAGTATCGCGTCGTCAAGGACGTTTTTTGCAGCGTCTTCGCTGAGACGCCAAAGTGCTGGAGCGCCATGTTGCCACCTATAGATCTCGCTCTAAACAATGAAGTGCATCGTCTACCGGCTACACGCCGTTCTACGTGTACTGGCTAGTTTACCCTCGCGTCCCGCTGACGCCGCCATTTCATGGATCAAGGCTTGGTGAGGAAGAAATAACCGAACAGCTAGCTAAAGTCAGCCCCACTCTGTCTGTAAAGAAGTTGATGACTTCTTGTCTACCAGACTGAGTGTCTTACGACACGCTCGCGATGCGATGGCGGAAAGCCAAGTTCTGCAGAAGAAGTACGCAGACGGAAGAGGTAAAGGAAATGTTAAAAATTTGAGGTGAGAGACTTGGTTTTATCAAATGGAAAAAACCTTTCAACACATGCAATTATTGCTGTCATTAAGACGAAGCCCCGTCCACGGTTTATCGGATCTTTCAAGATTGTGGCCAAGCGGGGCCTTGTCTATACGCTAAATCTTCCGAGTGTTTTTATATGTGTGCTTGCTCAGGCCGTACCAGGATCCGGCGAGGTGAACGCAGGAGCGTTGGCGCCGATGAGGCATCCAAAGGCGCTCAACCACCAGAAGCTGAATGAGCAACTGGTTTTGATCGCAGAGTGCAACGATCTCCATCTCCAACGGTTCCAACGCTCCACCTTTGCATGAAGCAATGCATTCGGTTAATTAGCGGCTAGGAGCCGCTCCGACGGAGCACTATAGTCCTCAACGTGAAGCAGCCGATGCACAACGTGATCCAAGCTATCTAGTTCTTCAGTGCAGCGGTATGCGATCCCAATATGATGTCCAGCGGCGTCCCGACCACGACGGACCTCGTCCTCAAGAGCTCAAAGAGAATCGCGAGTCAGCGGTCGGGGATCGATCCAGTCGTCATCGACCGCCGCCGACTTTTCTTGACGATATGATGGTATCCATTATTATATGGAATGTTTTGTGGGTCGACGTCGTCTACAGGGTCAAACACGGTATCTTGTGAAGTGACGCGGATACCCTGGTTTTGCGAACTCTTGAGAGTTGAAAGTGCCACTTCGGCAAGCCTATCCAGACGTCCTGGACGCTTATGAACAAAAAAATCATGACGTTCCGCGTCGTCGTTCGCCCCGCGCTTCTCAACAATAGCCAGAGAAGCCGAAAGACTATGGGCTGAGTTCAAGTTATGACCCTGAGCTGCTGCGGCCGCCGACTCAACCGTGTGACCACAGAGCTCGCGGGAGCGTGATGGATCAACCAATGCGTCAAAGGGCGATAAACCGAAGAGATTCGGCGACGCGCCTTGAGTTGGAAGTCAAACCAAAGATGGCGTTCCACGCACGTGCCCACCTCTTTGTGGCTCACCTGTAAGGTGCACAGCAAGAAAAGATTACGGTGCTGCTACACCAACAGCAGCACTCATCGCCCAAAGAACTTTCATCACCTGCAGCGGTTTTGCCAAGGGCGAGCACCACAGGAATCGTGTGCGTCGCGGGTACGAAAGCACCTCATTTTTGAGCTCGAAGTCGAGTGCGGAACATATCCACCGGGTATTCCATGACGAACCAAGAAGCGAAATCGGATACTTTTTCATTGGTCAGGCTCAGCTTGTGTATTGACCCGGAACCCGATCACTTAGACGCTCAACAATCAAGTGATCGCTTCCTTTGCTTCTGTAGCGGGATCCACCGAGCGGAAGCCGTATTTCACACGAGGGTCAAAGATCGACCGTGGATGCACCCGATAGGGAGCCGCCATGCGGACAACATCTAGCTGCTGCTTCTGTGCCTAAAGGTCATAGGTAACGACACTTTTTCATTCGGAAGTCGAGAGTTCAGGAAGCGGACACGGCATTCGCATGGTTTGAACAGGGCTTACGTCGCGCCACTGGGGTATTTTGCCATCGTGATCTTCCCATCCTGGAAATTGAGTATCCGACTCGTAGTCGACTTCTTCCAAAGTCTCGACGAAGTAATCCATCGCTCGTGGCGGGGGCGGTGCGCGGTCGGAAGTGGACATCGCGTCTTTGTTCTTGGTCGTTCGACCCTGTCGCTGAAAATCTCGGTTACCGAAAGCTTGGGCTGCGCTACTCTCGACGCCGCGAATGTGCTGTCCGAGGTTGCATCGCGTGCAGGAACGAAAAAGAGCTCAGCCCGCGTGCATTTTCGAAACCAGCGAGGCTGTGCGCATTTTCGAAACGCTGTGTGTCTTCCGTGTCTTTGACACAGGACTCATCGAGCAGAGACTTTTTGAAGAAGTTCCTGGTGATGTTGTGGTGTGTTGGACACGCAAGCTTCGTTCGAGTCGACAGTTGAATGTGTTCATTATCTTGATGAGGGAGAGTGTAACGGGGTTTTACGTGCCTTGATATGAAGGGTGTGGATCACAGACCAGGCTAGACTTAAGGAAAAAGTCAGTACGTGGCTGGACTGCCAGTAGTTATAGATTTAATTAGGTTTTCTATATAGATAGAAACCTATAAATTCAGATCAAGGCGGCTTTGCCATAAATAAAACCGAGAGATGCAGCTTACGTCTTAAAACAGAAAAGTAAATGTGCCCTATGTCAAGATTTTTATCACACTTGGAGTAAGTTGATTGCGATTCGCTACACTGGTCATGGTTCTGAGTATAGAGCGAATGTCACCGACCTTAATCAAGCTTCCTCTGAGCGAAAGAGCTACGGCAGCCCCGCTGCACGAGGAGTATTGTCGAGCTGCGAACCCACGAAACAGAAGCGCTTTTAGCGTGATCATAAAGTCGTGATAGCATCTGCGTGGGGTATGGGAAAATCCAAAAGTGACTGCTAGGTGCCTTGGGCAGACCCTAGAAGGCAGAAATGACACTAAGCCGCCCTCCCAGAACGAAACAGGAAAGTGCAAGATTAAATCACAGTCTTCCAAGTATGTCACTATTGAGACGAAATGACGACTATATGTCGTGGTGTCTAGAGTGTATCTTTGGTGAGAACTTCAAAACAGCTGTATGCTGCTGTCTCCTGTGCCAGGGCCGGTGGAGAGTAGGAGCACCTAGGCATCGCAGAATCCCGTACCAGACCTGGTGTGGCTGAAGCGCTACTGTAAGTGGTGAGTGGGAGGGCCAGGCTTTGAAGATAAAAAGAATGACTCATCTTTGTCACAATGCGATGGTACTGCTAAGTAAGCACTACCGTATGACAGGCCTAACGTTCGAGGCAATCAAGCGCCTTGGGGAAGTAATCTGGTGAGATGCGAACGCGATCACCCGATCTCGACCCTCAGCGTCTGCTTGCAGCAGTACACAGCCGATGGCAAAATCCAAAGCGTCATAGATGACACTAAAGAAACGATTGGAGTCTAGCAAAGCCAGTATTGATGCATGAAGAAAACTGCCATTAACCCTGCCAAAAGCCTCCCGATGATAGGTGTCCCGACACCATTCCGAAATTATTTAAGGAAATTCGACAATGGCCGGCCCATTTCCGCATAATTTTTGCTAAACTTTTGCAAGTAGTTGGCGAGGCCAAGCCACTTGCGCAAGTCCTTTTGGTTCGTTGGAGCCGTCCTCACTGGCCTTGACCTTAGCATGATCCGCTCGAAGGTCTCGCTTCCCAATGAAGCACCGTAAAAGGGGATTTCTTCCGCGCCAAAACTGCACTTATCGGCATTAGCACACAGCTTATTCGCGTGCATGCAGTCGAATTCCGCTCTTAAATTTATGATGTGGTTCTCCACATTTGTCCTATCGTGTCATGCACGACTGTAAACGAAGATTTCGTTGAAGTATGTCTGTGCATACGCCTGATGGGGCCTGAACATCTGCGCCACAAGACAATTAAATGATGCTGGTGCATGTGACAGCCCTTGGGGTGCCACCAGCCACTCCCAGAGCATGCCGCTTGGAGTATTCACCGCTGTCAGCGGAATATCACTCGCCCTCCTGAGCAATTGGTAATAATTATCGACCAAGTCGAGTGCGCTGTACTTTGTACAGCCAACCATATTATTCTGGAGATCATCCTTTCCAGGAGTTGGCGTTTGTGAGGAATGGTGGCAGCGTTGAGCTTATTACAAGCGTGAACAATACGCCACTTGCTATTCGGCTTCCGGACACAAAACATGGGTGTCGAATGGGATGACTTACTCTCACGCACCATTCCTGCCTCATGCTTTGCCCGAAAAAAGACGTTAATGACGTTTCGCTGCTCTTTAAGCAGGCACCATTGGCGTGTTACGCATTATTCGGTTCCCGGTTCTAGGTCAATCTCACGACGTGCAACCCAGTCCGGAGGTAGGACCGAAGGTGGGTCTTTGAAGACGAAGTCTTGGAATTCCTTTACCAAAGGATAATACAGATCCAAAGGATCCCTCAGGATCGACGATCCACTTCGTGCGTTCAGCAACTTCTTAGTGTCATCCAGGGGTCAGGGTCGACGCCCTGTGTCTTGCAGATAACATATGGCTATGCCGTCTCCTTTATATTGAGGTTCTACGTCCCATCAAGCCCAGTGGGAACACGAACTCGACACCGTCCAGCACCCCATTCCCTGCTCCATCGGAACCTTGATGTTATTAACCACATCCGACGAAGAGCTGCTCTTTCCGCAGTCTTCGTCCTTTGGATAACGTGCCACTCCACGCGCATCAGAAGAGCCTTGCCTAGGATGCCTCGGGCCTCGTCTGACCATGCCACACTTGGCTACAGCAACTGCTTCGAAACGTGAGCAGTTCTCTGTGGATTTTGTGCCACCCCCACGCACATCATGAGGGCCTCGCCCTTGATGTCTCGGCCCTTGGAAGACCATACCACTCTTTGCATGCAGCGATTGCTGCAATGCGTGAGCAGCACTCAGTGGGTTACGTGCCCCTCCGCGTCCAGCTCGCGAGCTACTCTCGGAACTCTAGCCCAAAACACCTTTGGCGTTTGACAACTCGGAAATATCGATATCCAGCACCTTGGATATCGGGGTATCGGGCGAGTGGCCGCGCCTAAGCGCTTCTGCTTCTTATCAGAGGTGAATTCGTGACCCATCAAAGCTCCACTAGGAGACGTGCGCGTAGCGCCCAAAGTCTTCGACCTCCAATCAATCCATGGCTCATGGGGTTACAAATGCCATACCAAGAATAAGGTCATACATTGCATCCAAATCTCAGAATAGACAGCCTTTCACGCTATCGAAGTCAAGGAAAGTGACACCGAGGTCCACAGAGTCCATCGGCACAGTGACACAAGTCCCCGTCGCTAGGTGAACAGTGACGGTGTCACTTAATCGCACTTCCAGCGCTTCAGCATACAGATGAATTCCTCTGAATGTAGAGCGTCAAGCATAATTTGCCCGACGCGCCAAAATTGATAAGGATTTTCGGTGGCTTATCAAAGCCCTTCACGGTCGCTTTTACGTTCAGCAAGCCCGGCTTGCACACACGTTCCGTGTTCAAGAGCACGGAGCTCTTCGAGGCTGGGCCCTGCTGCCCTCTACCGCTATGTGGCTCAACAGATCTCAGTTCTCCTCCATTAGGGCTCCCCGCGCCTACTGGGTGTTTTCGTTTCTCGCGTCAAACTATATTGGTTAGAAGTGGTACGTCGGTTTGATGCACCTTGACGCGCCTTGCGCAAGGGACAACCCGTCCAAAGGCGACAGATGTCTTCACAAACAAAACACCGTCGGATGTTTAAACGCTGCTCGGCAGCTCGAAGCTCTCGGACCTCCTTCTCAGCACAGCTGGAATCTATTGGCTCAGGAAAGATCGACGAACTCTGACGGTGTGCATTCCAACCAAATCGTGCAGACTTAAAGTTGAATTCGGTAACCAATGCCACATTCACTGCTTCCTCAAAAAAAAGACGGAAGACTTCCAACTAGGTCACGCCAGTGCGGAGGCCCTCCATAAAGACGGTCACCAAGACCGCCCTGGGGAGAGGATCTGCTGCCATCCCAGCAAAAAGAGTTCTCAACTCTCGAACAAAGCCCAAAAACTCCTTCTTGCCTATTCGGGCAGCACGGAAACGCGATACGCTATTAGGCGGCGAGAACACTCGCAGAAGCTACCCTTCCAAGAGGGAAACGCAACTTCAACCGAAGCACCGCACATCAGTGCTCATTCTCGCACTCATCCTCAAGCTTGGAGAAAGCTAGTGCCACGCGCTGTTGCTGGTTTTGGAGCTCTTAAGGTCTAAACGCTCACCATGAGCGACCTGGGTCGGAAGGATTATCCGTCGTCGACGGTGGCGTCACGGACGCAGTCGACGCCGACATTTTTTACTTCAGGTGCTTTAACAGAACATTTTTATAGCTAAAAAAAAACTTGGCGCGCGCTGATCGATTTCGGTCCTTGCGAAGCAAGGTGTTGCACGCCCTCAGGTCCAAGCGGATACATCAGCTTTTTAAGCCCGTCTTGCATGCCCTGGGGCAAATAGGAGGATTGCTCTATTGGTCTATTGGTCAGTCGTAACGACTCATGTGTAGATCGACTACAAGTTCTATCAAGTGCAGCGGGGCTGCCGTAGCTACGCTAAGGCCACCGACCTTCGTTCTATACTTAGAACCAGTACGAGTGTAGCGGATCGCAATCCGCTTACTCCAAGAATGACAACAACCTTAAGGCAAATGTACTCTTCCGTTCAAAATGTAAACTGTAATTCTTGGCTTTATTTGCGGCAAACCGCCTATGTAGCGGGGTTACACGAACCCTGATAACAGGTGTGTGTGTCACACGAAATGTGCATGATGTGACCACACACCCAAACAAGAATACTTCGGGGTTAGGTAGCCAGTAGTTATGCATGTATTGAGATTTTACTATATGTATTTAGTATATTCAGGAGAATCTAAACTTACTATATATCTTTAGTATATTTAGGGAAATCTAAACTTTTAAAATTTGAAATTTAAACCGAAGAATCGATTAGCCTTGGGAAGGCAATT
>NW_020186963.1:922042-922114 GCF_900000015.1 Plasmopara halstedii | reverse complement strand
AGTGATTGTGAGTATATCTTTTGAGTGAGTAACTTATATTTTTGGTGATGATTAACTCCTGCCGGTGCACAC
>NW_020186963.1:921764-922032 GCF_900000015.1 Plasmopara halstedii | reverse complement strand
TGTTGATGCTAAAAACTGGCGTGTTGACTAAGGAGTGGACAGCGCATAAGACCCAAACCGGCTGTCCACATGATTTGCATGGCTAAATGGGACTTACACTTATGTTCTCGGTGGCTTTGTCCAACAAGAATAGCACTTTTTCTTTAATTATTTCGAGCGACCACGCAACCACATATGTCAACTACTATAAGATTTTGACTTTGGAGCACTATCGTGATGCCGTTCATTAGTATATAATAGTGATATATATCATACCGCATACGTGACT
>NW_020186963.1:919407-921754 GCF_900000015.1 Plasmopara halstedii | reverse complement strand
ACGGGTGTGGTGGTCTTTGTGGACCGTTTGAGCAAGATGGCTCATCTTGCGGCAGTGCGGGACACCGTCGACGGTGTGGGTACATCGACGCTGCTTGTGGATCGTGTCTTTTGACAACATGAACCCCGGAATCAATTGTCTCTGACAGAGACCCACGATTCTCTGGGAAGTTTTGGTCGACAATCTTCAGGGTGCTGGGCACCAAGTTTATATGTCAATAGCGGACCATCCGCAGACCGATGGTCAGACTGAGCGAGTGAATCTTTTCGTTGAAGGCGTTCTTCGCAGCATTTGCGCTGAGAAACCAAAGCGCTGGAACGTCATGCTGCCGCTCGTAGAGCTCGCTCTGAACAATGCAGTGCATTCGTCTACCGGTTACACGCCGTTCTACTTGAACGGGCTCGTTCATCCTCGCGTCCCGCTGACGTCACCAGCCCATGGCTCAGGGCTTGGTGGAGGAGGAACAGCCGAACTGCTAGCTGATGCCAGCCCCTGTCTGTAAAGAAGTCGATGACTTCATGTCTTCCAGATTTAGTGTCCTACGACACGCTCGCGATGCGATGTCTGAAAGCCAAGACATGCAGAAAGAATTTGCAGAAGGAATAAACAGAAGAAATTTTGAAAAGTGTAAGGTCGGGGACCTGGTTTTATTAAATGCTCAAAACCTTCCTGCACATGCAGTCTCTGTTGTCTTTAAGACAAAGCTCCGTCCACGATTTCCTGGGCCTTTTAAGGTCGTGGCCAAGCGAGGCCTTGCGTATATACTAAATTTTCTCGGGAAGGATGCGCACCCACCCGGTATTTTTTGTGGACTTGCTTAAGCCGTACCGGAATTCGGCGCAAGTGAACGCGAAAGCGTTGGCACCGAGGCGGCGCTCAAACACCCTGACTTTTGAGCACAGTGTGTAATCATTCTCATTTCCAATGGCGCAAGGCGCTCCATGATCGCACGAAGTGACGTATTCGTCTGCTCGACGGCTTGGAGCCGGTCCGATAGAGCGCGATCGTCCTCAACGTGAGGCAGTCAATGCAAAAAGCGCTTCAAGCTCTCGAGGTCTCCCACCCAGCGGTTTGCGACCTCGGCAAAATGCTCGGCAGAGTGCCGATGACGACGGACTTTGTCCTCCAGAGCTTGAAAAGCATCACGAGTTACCGGACGGCGATCGACCAAGTCGTCATCGTCCGCCGCCGACTCTTCTCGATGAGAATGATGGCGTCCACTATCACGTGGAACGCCTAGTGGGTCGACGTCGTCGACAGGGTCGAACCCAATATCTTCTGAAGTGGCAGAGATACCCAATCTCCAAAACAATTGTGGGATTTTAGGTGCCCTTTCGGCAAGACTGCCCAGACGTCGTGGACGCTTATGATCAGAAAGATCATGACGCTCCGCGTCGTCGTACGCCTCGCGCTTCTCGGCAGTAGCCCAGTAAGCCGAAGGGCCATGAGCTAAACTCAAGTTATGACCCTGAGCTGCTGTGGTCGTAGACTCACCCGTGTGAGAAACCACAGAGATCGCGGGGGCGTGATTGATGATTCCATGTGTCGCAGGCCGACAATACGCAGGAAGTCGGCGTTGAGCCTTGGGTTTGGCAAACTCAAATCTGAGATGGTTTTCAACACGCACGTCCACTTCCTTGTGGCTACGCTGTAAGTTAGACAGCAATGAAAGTTCCGGCGTCGCTACACCCATCGCGCAAATAGCTTTCATCATCTGCAATGGTTTCGCCAGGGGCGAGCACCACGGGAATTGTCGGCAAAGCGCATACAGGTCGCCTCCTCTTTGAGCACAAAGTCGAGCACGGTACCTATCCATTGGAATTTCAGGAGGTATCAAGAAGCGATTTCGGAGAGCTTTTCGCTACAAACTCCGTGCATAAACGTGTCCAGAAATATTTTGATATATTCCCAAACAAGGCCCCGGACAAATTGCCATCTGACAGAGGCTTTTTTATGAGGTTGATATGTTTCCTGGTACGAAGTATTTTATTACGTGGCAGTGACCGTTGCAAATAGAACAAGCAACTGACCAATCCTTTGCACATCATCAGAAGGCTGGTCATGTGCGTGAGATCGAAGTCTCCGCATTGTAGTCCAACCTTCCATGTGAAGAAAGACACAATTTATTGGCTCGTTTTCAATGCTTTTAACAGAATGTACGATGCAACCATACCTGCACAGACTCCGATTCCACGCAGGCTTCTGATCCTTGATGGAATGGTGAGCAGTTCTGTGCTCAGCGCATTCGATTTAGAAAAATGGATTAAATAAGATCTGAATATGCGAAAATGATTTACCACTAACTGCGGTCTGTACCCAGTGGTATGCTGTGAAAATGAATACTAAT
>NW_020186963.1:917138-917230 GCF_900000015.1 Plasmopara halstedii | reverse complement strand
AAATCTTGTGCTGTGGCGGACAATTCATCAAGCCCTTCATTCCTGCTGTACTGGGCCGATCGTTTCACTCTCGGCGCTTCTGCTGCCGTTTT
>NW_020186963.1:915454-917128 GCF_900000015.1 Plasmopara halstedii | reverse complement strand
CCGACATCGCACTGCGTGCGGGGGACGAAGTTGGGCTCTGCCCGTGCTCGCTGTCAGAGCCAGCAAGACTTGATAATTTCGTGTCGTGGACACAGGGCTGAGCAAGGAAGTTGTTAAACTCCAACAAATTTCTTGCAGTGTCTAACGACACGCGAGCCTCGTTGAGGCAATAATTGAATGGAACCGTAAATGTTCTCAATCTAAATGGGGGAGGGTGTAACGGGGTTACACGAAACCTCATAACAGGTATGTGTGTTTCACACGAGATGTGCATGATGTGACCACACCCAAACATAAATACGGTACGGGGCTAGGTAGCCAGTAGTCATGCATGTATTTAGATTTTACTGTATATATTCGGTGTATTTAGGAAAATCTAAACTTTTGGAATTAGGATAAAAAGATAAAGAAAAATCAGTTTGGAATTCAAACCGAAGAGCCGATTAGCCTTGAGAAGGCGATAATCACTCTTGGAGTGAGCGGATTGCGACCCACTAACTCATACTTGGTTCTTGTAAAGAACGAAAGGTCGGTATCCTAAAGTACGCTTCCTCAAGTGTTTTGCTCGCTGCAGCCTATATCTAAATTTATGGTTTTTCCTGATTAAATAGTAAACCCTGAGTAAACTACTGGCAGTCCAGCCACGTACTGACTTCTTGTTAAGGTGTAATCACACAATGGTTTAGTTGCACCGTTTTATGTAGCCCACAGTACGTATAACCCCGTTACAAATACATAAGCATGAAATAATAAGATATGACTTTGGTCTGAGGGTCCGTGCACCTTGCGTAGATGAAGTTTTCACTTCAAGAGTCAGCAATCAAATACACTCAGATGTTGAATTCGTACACTCCAGCCAGAAGCGGACCCGAGAGCTTCTGAGGTAGAATTTCACATGGTTGCTCTGGTATCAAAGCTTTTTGATCCACGGGCATCTCCTTTACGTAATCCCATCGTCTTCATAATTACCGACGTATCGGTACTTTTGAGTATTCTCAATTACAAAAATGCAATGTAAATTTTGTCCAGTCGAATGATATTTTATCATTACAAATGTACAGACATATAAGGTGTACGCACACGAAAGAATATGTTACACAAATGCCAACTCAATGTTGGTATGAACGTATAACATTTTCACACTAAGTGTAAATCACACAACGGTGTGCCCATTCATTTATGCTCACAACACGTACGATAGCAAATTTAGCGGCAATGTTATTATAATTTAAACTTTGCGGAATTCGTAGCTGTCGTTCACAAAAAGGTTATTACATAACTACATAGAGGTAGTCACTACTGGCGTAATTATAAGTATTTTCTGCATACAAATACAAATATTCCTTGACACTTGATGACGTCTATACCAAGAATTAGCCTCATTTGTTGGGATGCTTTTGTATTACTGGGTGAAAAATGAGTTTTATGTACTGTAGGGTGACAGCGTCCTTGCTGTTAGAGAGAGTTTGGCACTAGCTGCTGGTCAACAGCAGCGGCTCATATCTATGATGCTGGTCAACTTTGATGTTTGTGCCATCTATATGTGATTAAGATGTAGGAACAGGGCTAGTCACCCATGACCATGGCAAAAATTGCGGCAGTGTCATTAATGTGCAGTGCTGCCAAATGTGTACTTCGTCTTTAAATCTAGGAACGTTTCCTTGAATCAGTCAC
>NW_020186963.1:915260-915444 GCF_900000015.1 Plasmopara halstedii | reverse complement strand
GCAAGGCGCGAGCAGGGCTCGTATCACGCTGCTGGTGCAGCTCGCCTTCCTCGTCATCTCATGCGGAAAAAGTGGTGTCAGACTCATAGGATCACATCCTCAACGAGGCCACTCGGCACTGAAAGTGTGCGCGGAGCGCGACGATTGTGCGCATCGTTATATTCCCCGGTGCCGCGGACGCACC
>NW_020186963.1:914964-915250 GCF_900000015.1 Plasmopara halstedii | reverse complement strand
GGAACCAAATACTGCGTAACACGCCAATGGCCCCTGCCCAAGGAGCAGCGCAACGTCAATGACGTCTTTTTTTGTGCGAAGCACGACGCAGGAATGGTGCGTGAGAGCAAGTCTCCCCATTCGACACCCATCTTTTGTGTTCGGAAACCGAACGGCAAGTTGCGTATTGTTCATGCTTACAACAAGCTCAAAGCTGCCACCATTCCGGCACAAACGCCGATTCCTAGCGACGATATTCTTCAAAACAATATGTTGGGATGTACGAAGTACAATGCACTCGATTTGT
>NW_020186963.1:909971-913999 GCF_900000015.1 Plasmopara halstedii | reverse complement strand
CGCTTTCTGCAGGCTCGTGCTCACGCTGGACGATCTTCGTGATCCCACGACCAGCTTGATGCTCCGCCCACAGCACGTAGCGCTGCATGTACTTGCTCACAATCTTTCCACTCTTGTTGGTAAGCAAGAGCACAGTGAGATATCGGCTCCAGCCGTTTATAATTACAAGACCCGCGACAAATCGCGAGCCGTTGTTCTGTGGCGGGAACATCCCATCAGCAAACACAATCGCGTTGGGAGCCGTAACTTGGCGATCCAACTTTTGCTGACGTTGCTTCTGTCTCTGCTTGTCAAAATGGCAAGAATCACACGTCTTGAGCTGCCTGTTTGTGATCATCACGCCTCGCACGAGTCCACGATCCGCCATGATCTTGAGATATTGAACATTCGTGTGTCCAGTCCGGTTGTGCCACTGCTCGAGTGTGGCCACACCGTCCGCAATCGTGTAACTGACGATAACACGCGGTACACCTGGGCGTCGCAGAGCATCCTCTGGACGCTTCGCCTCAAACACCCATATTCCTTCGGGAAGAACAGCACAGATTACCTGCTCCCCGTTTTAGTAAGCACTGATTGTCGATGCTGCACGATCGTACGAGATTTCGAAATTCTGCGTGGCAATTGCGAGATGTATCGAGAACAGTCTGTGTGACGCGCCTTCCAGGTACAGTACATCAACCAAAAAGACCTCAGCCTCGGCGTCGCCCACCTCAGTGATGATCTTCACTCGACCAATGCCGGACGCACGAGTTAGCGTCGTGACGGCCACACCAACGAAATTTGCACCAATACGTTCTGGGTGAATTTCTTGGAGATGAACAAAGACAGAGCGATCACCGGTCAAGTGCACATTTGAACCTTTGTCGAAACACGATCATGGCTATCCCTCTGGTAGCGATTTGGCCATCTTGTTATCCTCACTCTTCGTGTCCGGAACGGCCAGCATCGGACTGACCATTGCAACACCAGCAGCCACACCTTGCTCATCTTTAACAACTCCACGCCTGTCCGCCCGGACTTCGCCGCCGTGACTCGTGCAATAGGAGCGCTGCTGACGCCGTTGCGTCCCAGTGTTCGTCCCAATGTTACCTCCACTGGTGGCAGCCGCACCAGGCCCAGCAACACCATCGATAATAGCCGTTCCGTCAGCCTGGATGTGATTGATCTCATTGCACCAGTGACAAGTTTTGTTCTTTCTGTCACGCTTCGGTTTTCGCTGTCCATCACCGTGCTGATTTTTCTTACTCCCATTTTGTTGCTGATGGTGAGCACCTGTGCTGCCACCATGCAGCTGCCGTTGGCCACTACCTGTATTAGTGGCACGATTTCCCTTGCCGCAGAGTAACTGATCTACAGCCGATTGTTCAATTTAGGCGCGGAGTCCATCCAGGGTCATCTCCGCAAAACACCCATACTTCACTGCTCCGCGCAGCTGCTCATACTGGTACAGGTCAGGAAGACTGCCCAGCATCATCTGCCTCATGTTGATATCCTTGAATTCGTAGCCGTAGCTCTTCACGGCCGACTTGATCGTAAGCATCTCGGCCAGATGAATGCTCATATCGCCTGTTGGCGAGCACTTGAGCTCCTTGAGCTCATCGCACTTTCGGAGAATGATACTCTCCTTGATCAACGGGTCCATGAGTCTCTCGTAGATCTCGTTCACCTCCGCCCATATCTCAGTGCCGGTCTCCAAGTGGTCGACCTGCTGCAGTCGGTGTGGCGGTATCGCCGAATCCATCATGCGCTGAATCTTGCACTACAGGCGATCAAAAGTTACCTTCTCTTCCGCAGTGCTGAGTTGGTCACTCTTGAGCCTGTACTCTGCGATGTCGAGGATCCCATACACCTTGAACGTCGTCCGCAGAAGCACTTGCGCTGACGTTAATCGAACTCTTCGCCGACGCAAATCGGTGGAAAGCTGCTGGACCACTTGTCTTTGGTCTTCTCCAAGAGCACCAGCATGTCCACACGTTGTTGATCCATTGTTCCTTGGCGTTGTATCGTTATTCCCCTAGCGCGACCCACTTGGGCTCATAACCCTTTCGGAATGTGGATGGTGAAAGAGCAACTGATGTAATAGAACCAAGGCATTCTCCCTGCACCTGGACCGAGCCCCCCTCCACCCCCTGAGTCCCAGAGAAACCCTCGCGACCCCTAAGGCCACTTAAACCGCCGACGGCCATCTGAAAACGTTTTCCAACAGTTTGTTTAGCTGTATATTCAAGCGCTGCATGGAAATTATAAATGAGCTCTTTACATTCAAAAGCCGTGCTCTGCAACCAGGGATGAATGTAGCCTACCTTTTTGACATTTAGTATGCTTGCCAAAATTTAGGGCATAAATCCAATTGATTCGTTACATGTTGTAAATCTTTCTGACACATGATGTCGACGCCAAATATAAAAACGAACTTTCTTGCATCTGATCCGCTTCGCGGCTCGCGAGGAAGAAGGTGTCTTTTTTTCAAGCACAATTTTAACAATTAGAATGTGTTGTATGGAATACAGATGTACCAAATGTGTAAAGCGTATGTACACACATTCACATTACCTACCCCCTGATACTCTCGGCTCCACATATAAGCTATGTGCACGAAATGGATCGATGCATGCTGTAAGCGCGGATGTTATGTGTCAAAGCTCCATCTTTGAAGGCGCCCAGCAACCCCGTTGCACTTGGTAGCGTCAGTGAATAGTTCAGCAAAAAAGCTGTGCAACCGTAACGAGACACAAGCTACCAATTTGTACTTACACTTCATGCACCGACTACATCGCGCAGAAAACCGTTTTGTGCAGGTATACGCACTCACATTTCTTGTGTAACCAGACAATGTTTCAGAAAAACCGGAATATTGATGAAATTGAGACGATAAGGCTCAGAAAGAGAGATCTGTGAGGCCTGCAGACTGTTTCTTCTCGCCTAAGTAATGTTGATAGTTTATCTAAACAAACTGATACATCGAGTATAAATAAATAGCCTTAGTGTGTAAGATATGTCTAATTTCAACTAATTAAGAGCAAAGAAGCATCCGGTATACTAAGATGGCTCTTGCCTGGATGATGCGTACGGACATAGTCTCTGTGTGTTCATACAAGTCGCCACTTTATTTCAACGCTTCGCCGCGCGGCAACCCCGTCGCACTTGATAGCATTAGTCTTCAATTCGACGCCCTAGTTGCGGAGCGACTATTTGCACTCAATGTAAGAGGCGAACCTAGACAGCCTCACATACGGCAAGAATTCATGCGGTTGTAAGGACTAAATAATAGGATCTGTACAAAACCTACATTGCAGATATGCAGCGGGACTGCTGTAGCTTTGCGCTTAGAGGAAGCGTAAGTTAGGCCACCGACCTTTCGTTCTATACGTAGAACAAGTATAAGTCCAGCAGATCGCAATCCGCTTACTCCAAGAGTAATTACAAACTTAACACAAGGCCTAATTAACTCTTTCGTTTAAATCCAAAACTGACTTTATTTATTTTTATCTGCGGCAAAGTCGCCTAATTTTAAATGCATAGATTTAACCAAATATGTATAGCAGAATCTAAATACATGTATAACTACTGGCTATCCAGCCCCGTACCGTATTATTGTTTGAGTGTGGTCACACCATGCCATCACCAATAGCGTGATACGATCCCTGTTCGCGCCTTGTTGGCCCCATGACCGTTTCGCGATTTCTTATCACCTGACGTGGCGTCATCACCAATGACCCCGATGATGCACAGAAACGGCAGCTGGAAGCTGCCCGTAAGGCGACTTTGATGCGCGCCCATCCACGGCCGATCATTGACCCTCGTGTGGAATATGGTTACCGCCCGTCTGATCCCGCTGTGGAAGCGAAGGACGTGGTAACTCGATCGTTATGCCTTCATCATCGGGCCCCCGGTCATGACGGAAGATGAGCTTGCCGAACGGAAAGCTCTTCGAGCTCGATTCTTGGTTCCACAAGAATTTCTGTTAGAAGATTATCGCACTCGTCTGCGTTCTCAACGAGGTGGCTCTCATGTACCTGCAATGCGGA
>NW_020186963.1:909434-909961 GCF_900000015.1 Plasmopara halstedii | reverse complement strand
TGGTCTTGAAATCTGCTGCCTCACGTACAAATGCAAATATCTTCGTTTCGAGTTTCTTAGTCAGCATATCTGTAAGCTGAAGCTTCATGCCGATATGGTCGATCTTCAAAATATCTTTTTCACATTTTCGCGATTGAGTGGTGTCCAATGCGCAGCAAGGCTGCCGTAGCCCTTTGCTTAGAGTAAGCTTAATTAAGCTCACTGATATACTAGAACCAATACGAGTGTAGCGAATCGCAATGCAGCGGGGCTGCCGTACCTCTTTGCTTAGAGCAGCTAGGCTAAGGCCACCGACCTTACATATTTAAAAGGAACTAGTACGAGTGCAGCGGAACGCAATCTGGTGCCTCCAAGAGTACTTAAAACCTCAGCCAAGGTAAGTGAACTCTTCCGTTCAGAACTGAAACTGTAATTAATTATTATAGTTGCGGCAGAGCCCCCTATATCTAAAACCCAAGGTTTTCTTGATAAAAATATTAATAACATAATTAATTCAGTAGAACCTCATTAATGTGCATTTACTACCA
>NW_020186963.1:908574-909424 GCF_900000015.1 Plasmopara halstedii | reverse complement strand
AATCGTTTTCCGCGCCGTAGTCGACGAAATCAAGCAACTCGACAACAATCAGAATCCTGAGAGAATTAAAGCCCTCGAAGCTGATCTACAAAAAAAAGTCGACCAAGCTATCGAAGATGCCACATTTGATGAAGAGAAGTATCGCAGTTCTGCCGACTACTATGAGCAATTATATAAATTTGCTATTGAAGACGAAGAAAAAAATCGTAAACTTGCTGGAATATTCAAGATCTCTGCTAGTGAAGCCTCAAATTTGTACAAATTGTTCATACGTAAGGTCAAACGAGCCAAACAAGTCAAGAAATCTTTTCAAGCCAAACAAGACGCTCAAATCAAGAAAGTCAAACACTTCGTTCAAAAGCTCATGGCTGCTCAAGACGGTAAAAGACCTCGGCTCAGATCAAATTACGGAGCCATCCTACCCGAGAAACCAACTTACGCTAGCCAAGTTCCCATAGCCGCTCATGCCGCCCCTATTATTCATCTTGATACCGGCAGTCATGTCATTCCAGCACCTAAAGAGCTGGACTTGACTTCGAGCCTTTCCAACCCCCCAAACGTAGGGATGAAACTCAAAAGAAAAGACAATTAGACATTTTGGACGACAATCGTGAAGGTGGTGTGAAATATCGTCAACGCATTGATGCTGATTTGCAAGGCCTGTAAGAAATTTCCTTCTGATGAGAACTATAATCA
The DNA here is from genome assembly GCF_900000015.1 of Plasmopara halstedii. Lineage (NCBI taxonomy): Eukaryota > Oomycota > Peronosporomycetes > Peronosporales > Peronosporaceae > Plasmopara > Plasmopara halstedii. Next base: position 908,728 of record NW_020186963.1, on the reverse strand, counting down.
AATCTTGTCAAAAGGTAAACAAACGCTTTGACAAAGCGGTTGCGCCTCTCCGCTTCAAGATACCTTACGATATGATTCTGAGACCTTTAGTGTAATCAAAAGAAGGCAAGCTTGTTGAAGTATATGTCGTTTATTCGGTTTGTTAGCAAGCTAT
>NW_020186963.1:907393-908564 GCF_900000015.1 Plasmopara halstedii | reverse complement strand
ATGCACACCCTCAGAGCTCGTCGAGCGGACCTGAGCCAATGGATCTCAGCATTGTTTGACCCTTGCGCTAGGAGCATCAAGGTTCATCGAATCGACGTTCCGCTTCAAACCAGTCTGGTTTGTCGCGGAGAAACGACTACAACTAGTAGGCGCGGGGCGCCCTGCTAGGGAAGAACTGAGTTCTGTTGAGCCTCAAAGATGTACAGTTCAACAGAACCCATCCTTGAAGATGTCCATCCTCTTCAACACGGAACGTGTATGCAAGCCGGGCTTGCTGGTCGTGGAAGCGACCGTGAAGAGCTTTGAGATGCCAGTAAAGATCCTGATTAATTCTGGGGCATCGGCCAATTATGTGCGACGAAGGAAGTGAGCTGGAAGCTGAGGCGCTGAAAGCGCTCTTGAGTGACGCCGTAACTGTTCGCTCAGCGACGGGGACTTGTGTCACTGTGCCGAGGGTCTCTGTGGACCTCGGTGTCAAGTTTCTTGACTTTGATAGCGTGGAGCGCTGCTTAGTCTTAGACTTGGATACAATGTATGAGCTCATCCTTGGTATGGCATGGTCGGAATACCATAGACCAATTGGAGGTCGGAGACCTTGGGCGTTACGCCCACGTCTCCTGGTGGAGCTTTGGTGAGTCATGAACCTACCTCTGCTAGGAAGCAGAAACGCTATTGGCGTGGCAACTGGACCGGGACGGTCAACGTGCTGGAGATCGGAGTATCCAACCAAAAGTGTATTGGACAGGAGTCCCGAGCGTGGCTCGCGGGCTGAACGTGAAGTGGTACGTACTTCACTGAGCTATCAGAGCTATCATTAAGTACCAAAGCATTCGCTGTATGCCATGCGTGACATGGTCGGCAACATCAAGGGAGAGGCCCCAGTGATACACGTGGAGTAGCACGTGTATCACTGAGCACTGCTCATGTTCCAAAGCAGTTGCAACGTAACAAGAGTAACATGGTTGGACGAGGTTCCAAGGCATCTCAGGCAAGCCCTTCAGATGTGCGTGGAGTGGTACGATATCCACTGGACGAAGACTGCGGAACTAGCAGCTCTTCTTCGGATGTTGTAATAACATCAAGGCTTCGAGGGAGCAGGAAGTGGGAACACTGGACGACGCCAAGTGCGTGTATCCACTAGTCTCGATAAGACGTGAACCTCGGCAGAGAG
>NW_020186963.1:904212-907180 GCF_900000015.1 Plasmopara halstedii | reverse complement strand
GGCGATGCCGAATATTATCTGCAGGACGCAGGGCGTCGACCCTGACCCATGGTGCGTCTACCGTAGACGATAGCGAACAGCTATACACTCTCGGCAACGGTTTGACAAGGGAGTTCGACGGCGACGTCACTTTCGAAGTTATCCCTGCAATGGATGCCCTTCTTGAGCTGGATGAGATGTCCTCCGAAGATTTCGGCGGTGCCTTGAAGGCAGGCGATTGAGCCGAGGTGTTCATTGTACGATCGAACGAGGAGAATAACTAGTTGGCTGTCCTGGAGAGCATTTCAAGAGGGTGCGGAACACACGAAGTGGATACTCGATCCTAAAGAATCTCTCGGATTTGTGCTACCTTTTGGTAACGGAATTTCAAGACGTCGACTCCAAAGACCCGCCGTCGGTCCTACCTCCGGACCGAGGTGTGCAAAGCACGATGCAGGAATGGTGCGTGAGAGTTAGTCTACCCGTTTGACATTTTTCTTGTCCGGAAGCTGAACGGCTAGTTGCGTATTGTTCACGCTTACAATTAGCTAAACGCTGCCTTCAATCCAGCAAAGACACCGATTCTGGAAAGGGTATACGCCAGAACAATATGGTTGGCCATAAAAAGCACAGTGCACTCTACTTGTTCGATGGGTATTACCAATTGCTCATGATTGCAAGTGATATTACGCTGACAGTGGTGGGTACTCCGAGCGGGATGCCTTGGAGTAGCTGGTGATGCCCCAAGGGCTGTCAAATGCTACAGCAACATTTGATCGCCTTGTGACCCAATTGTTCAGGCCCCACCGGGCGTATACACAAACATACTTCAAAGACCTCTTCGTCCCCGTCGTGCGGGACACGGGAGGACAGACGAGGAAAATCACATCGGCTATTTGAAATCAGAGCTCGAGTGCATGCGCACGAATAAGCTGTATGCGAATGCAGACAAGTGCATCTTTGGCACTGAAGAGTTCCCCTTTCAAAGGTGCTTTATTGGTAAGCATGGCCTTCAGGCGGAATCAGCTAAGGTCAAGGCATTATGGACTGGCCGCTTTTAAAGAACCAAAAGGATTCGCGCAAGCAGCTTGGCCTTGCCAACTACTTGCACAAGTATAGTGCAAATTATGCGGAAATGGCACGGCCATTATCGAATATCCTTAATAGGGTACAGAATGGTGTTGAGACACCAAGCATTGGGAGGCTTTTGACAGGGTCAGATACAGTCATCCTCATGCACTTATACTGGTGGTGCCAGACCCTGATCGTCCTTCTATTTATCGTCTGCGACGCTTCGAACTTTGTCATCGGCTGTATACTGCTGCAAACAGACGCCGAGGGGCAATATCGGGTGATCGCGTTCGAATCTCGTCAACTAAAGGCTTTAAAGAAAAACTTCTCAGTCCACGACAAGATTTTACTAGCGAAGAAGCATGCACTTGTCGAGTTCAGGGTGCACCTACTTGGCTCAAAGCCGTTTGTGATCTGCACAGATCATGTGTCATTACGCACTGCGACTCAGTCGCCCCACCTCTCGCCGAGGATGACCAGGTGGCTTTCTTTCTTCGCAGAATATAACTTTGAGGTGAAGTATAAGCCGGGAAAGCAGAATGCTTTGGCTAGTGTGTTACACGCAGACCATATTATTATGATTATAAGCTTACCCATGTCACGACGGTGACGTCGTCAGTGACGGATTTTATCCGCGCCGCATACGCGGGTGACAGTATGTGTGTAGCGCTGCTACAGGCTCTCGGGAGCAAGGAGCTTGGAAACTCGGACAAGAAATTGTCGGCGTGATGGCGCGCACGGTTACACCGATATTCATTGAATAACGGGTTGCTGTATTATCATCGATTCGACGTATACGCCACCAATTGTGGCTCTTCACGATGCGGATTTGAAATACCGTGAGGCACATGACACCCCACTCAGTCGTCATCTCGGCCGTGAGAATTCGTACAGCTCTGTGAGTTGCCCCTACTGGTGGCCCAAGCTTGCCAAATGGACGAGCACATATGTGCTCACGTGTGAGACGTGCCAGAGGGTGAAACCCTCTCCGAATGCGGCAGCGCCGCTGGCCAGTTTACCGGTATCCTCCGGGTGTTGGCAGTCCATGAGTATGAACTTTGTGTTTGGCCTGCCGATGGACTTGGCGGGCAACACGTGTGTGGTGGTCTTTGTCGACTGTTTGAGCAAGATGGTTCATTCTGGCGAGAAAGGATGACTCATAGCTTGGTTATACTCGTTCTTGTCAGAGATAGTGCCAAATGCTCCTTCATAATTTTTTTCTACTAGTACGCTGTTAAATGGTTCCACGGCAGGCTCTTCTTCACAAAATTGAGCTATCACATTCCCCCGTATTTCTACGGTTATAAAGCAGAACGTCAAAAACCGATCTGAGGTTGTTGCTGGCCATCGCCGGACACCATCGAAGGGGTGGGTCAAGCGACGCTGTTTGTGGATTATGTCTTTCGACAACATGGACTCCCGGAGTCAATTGTATCTGACCGAGACCCACGCTTCACTGGGAAGTTTTAATCTACACTCTTCAGGGCGCTGGGCACTAAGTTGACTATGTCAACAGCGGACCATCCGCAGACCGATGGTCAAACTGAGCGCGTGAATCGCATCGTTGAAGACGTTCTGCGCAGCGTCTGCGCTGTGACGCCGAAGCGCTGGGGCACAAGCTACTTAAAAGTACTAAAGCCTTACCAAGGCAAACGAACACTTCTGTTTAAAAATGAAACTGTATTTAACTGTTTTAGTTGCGGCAGAGCCTCTAATATCTAAAGCCCTAGGTTTTTTCTATCTAATATAGTGATACCTTATTAATATAGCAAAACCTAATAAATAAATTTATTTGCATTACTATCCTGCCACCTTGTTACGGTGTAGCGACTGTGTAATACACGGTCGCACAATCTTGTCCGCTAATGTACTTTCTATGATCTTATTTTTAATTTTAGTTTTAGGGTTGTGAGTGCAT
>NW_020186963.1:904049-904202 GCF_900000015.1 Plasmopara halstedii | reverse complement strand
GCTAAGGTCAAGGCCATTGTAGATTGGCCGGTTCCAAAGAACCAGAAGGACTTGCGTAGGTGGCTTGGCCTCGCCAACTACTTGCACAAGTACAGCGTTAATTACGCAGAGATGGCCCAACCATTATCTAATCTTCTTAAAAAGGATGCGGAT
>NW_020186963.1:903407-904039 GCF_900000015.1 Plasmopara halstedii | reverse complement strand
TCCGGTCGTACAATGACCACTTCGGCCAAATCGCCTGCCTTCAAGGCACTGTCGAACTTTTCAAGAAAGATATCGTCCAGCTCAAGAAGAGCATCTACTACAGGTATAATAGCCTCAAGGCGGACGTGGCCATCTTCCTCTCCCGTCATACCGTTGACGAGGGTGTATAGTTGTGCATCATCATCTACGGTAGACACACCCTAGATCAGGGACGACGCCGGGCGTCTTGCAGCCCGCATACGGCGTCGCCGTCGCCTCTGTACAGAGGTTCTATATCTCGGTGAGACCAGGATGAACACGCACTCCGCGTGGTCCGGGGTCATCCTCACTGTCCGCTCCTCTGGAACTCCCATGTTATCTACAACATCCGACGAAGAGCTGGTGACTCCGCAGTCTTCATCCAGTCGATAACGTGCCACTCTACCTGCATTTGAGAGCCGAACCCAAGATGCCTCGGACTGTCTGACCCTGCCATCAATGCCATGCAGCGTCTGCTTTGATACTTGCGCAGCGCTCAGTGGTTTACGTGCCACTTCACGTGCATCACGAGGGCTTCGCCCTCGATGCCTCGGCCCTTGGCCGACCATGTCACGCATGAAATGCAGCGACTGCTTCAAAACGTGAGCATCGCC
>NW_020186963.1:902661-903231 GCF_900000015.1 Plasmopara halstedii | reverse complement strand
GCAGCAGTGCACAGCCGATGGCAAAGTCCGAAGCGTCACAGACAATGCTGAAAGGACGGTTAGGGTCTGGCAGCGCCAGTATTGGTGCATACAGGAGGCTGTCATTGACCCCCGTCAAAAGTCTCCTGATGTTCGGTGTTCCAACACCATTCCGCATCCTTTTTACGGGATTGGGTAATGGTCGGGCCAATTCTGCGTAATTTACGCTGTACTTGTGCGTGTAGTTAGCGAGACCAAGCCACTTACGCAAGTCTTTCTGCTTCTTTGGAACCGGCCACTCTACAATGGCCTTGACCTTAGCGGGATCCACTCGAAGGCTACATTGGCGTACAGTTTGTTCGTGCGCATGCACCCAAGCACCGCTCCTAGATGGACGATGTGGTTCTCCTCATCCTTCCTCCCGTGCTTCGCACGACTCTGAACGAAAAGGTCGTCAAAGTATGTCTGTGCTTACGCCCTTTGGGGCCTGGTTAACTGCGTCACAAGACAATTAAATGTTGCTGGTGCATTTTACAGCCCTTGAGGCATCATCAGCCACTCCCAGAACATGCCGCTCGGAGTGCTCACCGA
>NW_020186963.1:902508-902651 GCF_900000015.1 Plasmopara halstedii | reverse complement strand
TACACGCCGTTCTACGTGAACGGCTGATTCACCCTCGCGTCCCGCTGACGCCGCCATCTCATGGCTCAGGGCTTGGTGAGGGGGAATAGCCAAACACCTAGCTGATGTCAGCCCCCTCACCATCCGTAAAGAAGTCGATGGCC
>NW_020186963.1:893652-902498 GCF_900000015.1 Plasmopara halstedii | reverse complement strand
CCCCCCCCCCTGTTACCAGGGTACGTGTAAACCCGGTACAGGTGTGGTCGTCGCATGTAATGCGGGAGACAAGTTCTGTACTGTGAGGGCAGGACAGGGTGCTGGTTATGTAAGTTTTACGAGTGCAAAGTCGATGGATCTCAGTATCTCTGTGGTACCCGCGAGTGTGTTGTTTGCGGGAGTTCTAAACAGATTCGCCTTGCGTGTCCCTTTTACATTGGCTAAAATGTACGAAGGGTCGGTCTCTGGCACAAGAGCGGACAAAGAGCCCCTCCCACAAAAGTGTCAAGTTTCACTTGGCGCAAGAGGCCCAATAATTAGTTGTTACTGTAGAGATTGTGATCGTGACGTCTAGTCCTGAGAGGAATGGCTATCATCAAACGAGGTGAGGCTTACAGCCCAGGGTGAGTTGTTTTGACGCCAGCTTCCCCGCTTCATGACGCTGTGTAAAATTTTGATGGATTCCTGGTCGTCGTGTAATCACGTACTTTAAAAACAGTAGGCAGTACGCGACGTTTTTGCTGATGCCAAACACGGAATTGGTATGTGTGTCTTGTAACAAAGCCACTAGAAGATATGTCGGATGTTGGTGAAGCTGCCTGTGAGATGCTGACTTTGACAATGATGAAGATCGTCTCTTCCTGGACCTGAGCTTGAGGTTTGATTGTTTCCTAAAAATGGCGTGCCTTGATCACGATGATCCATTCATTGGCTGAAAGATAAAATCTTTTGGCGGACACTAATTTTGGTGGGTCACCTCACCAAGGCTCCTCATTAATGAGGTAGTATCGTTTAGGCGCGGGCACGAAGGTGGTTCAGAGAATAGAACTCTCGGATTCGTCCAGCAAAGATACAGCCAAGTAGCTCGAAAGGCAAAAGCGGCAAAATGAGACAAATCTAGACGAGCACATATTGCGGTCTCCAGAGTACAAATTTGCTTAGAAAGGAGTGAGCAGTTGTAGTCGTGATTTCTACAACGAACCTCTGATTGGACATTTGAATGCAGCTGTAAACTCGAGTCTCTCATGCTAAAGGTAAGTGTAAGAGTGACTATGTGTCGCGGACGCTTGTATCAGGGCTGTAGCGGGGTTCCATGTAGCGGGGTTCCATGTACCCAGATTGTAACGGAGTTACACGTACCCTTGTATGAAAGGGCGTGTCACACAAGACGGTGTGGCCGTATGTGTGTGAATTACACAAGTGATGCAATCACATTATGGTGTGGCTACACGGTAACAAGAAGCCATTACGAGGCAAGATTGCCAGTTGTAATGCATACTATATAAGTTTTACTATATTAATAAGGTATTACATATTAATGAGGAAAGCCTTAGGTTTCAGATATAGGCGGCTCTGCCGCATTTTAAACAAGTAAATACGATTTCAATTTTGAACGAATGAACGTCTTACCTTGGTTAAGGTTTTAGTACTTGAAGGTAGCGGGTTGCGATCCGCTACACTCGTACTGGTTCTTGTAAAGAACGTAAGGTGGGTGACCTTAGCTTAGCTTAGCTTCCTCTGAGCAAAGAGCTACGGCAGCCCCGCTGCAAGGACCATTTAAAGCGAGCAGATGTAAGTCGCAAGCACAGTAATCAGAACAGGAAGCTATTTAACGTTGCCAAGATGTAGCAGTACTGATGGGTCAGAACCACCGTATTGCACGCTCATCGTGTGGAGCATGAAAGCTTAACAAGTTGATATACCATCATACTAACCCGTGGAAGTGGAGACGGGGATAGTCTTGGAGGCTGTAAGTCCTCCATCACTATCCCGACAAACCGCTTCTTGAGCTGAAGGCACTAACCATTCGAGATATGTACAAATAGATGCAAGACCGCATTTCCAACAAAATAGTACGCTTGGCGCCGGAGGAAACTTTTCATCCGTCATTTGTGAGTCCGTGATCGGGGACACTCGTAGAGCACTGAGCGCGAAGTGTGAGACGGCTATTCGCAACGGTTCTATAAACCATCTTGATCAATTTTCGAAGGGATACCACGACGTGAAAACAAATGGCTCATCACGCGTGTTGCCCCCGGGTCGAGATTGCGTTTTGAAGAGTTAATCTGACTTTCGGGATCAAATATTGCGTCGCGAGACAATGTCCCATGCACTTCATGGCTTTGAGCCGTAGCGTCGCGCACTCGGCTCGTGGTGTAAATTTGCATGGTGGTTTTGATATGAAGTGTGATAAACTGATATAAATATATAAGCAAGCTAAATCGGATCGACAGTCTCATTTCCACCAAGACCAAAGTCTTATCGTGGTGTTTCTAAAGGATCGGCATAAATATATATATCTGATTTGGCGCCCAGCACTTGAACATCAATGACCGAATTTTTGCTCTAACATACGACTCTTGATCGATCAGAATGACCAACAGCAAGATATGCTGACGAAAACCTCTGTAGGGGTACAGCTTAGCTGTGGTTCTTCTCATCAAAGCATTGCTAATAGCAGTGAGAAGGACCATCCAGCTTAGACGGCCCACGAAGACCACAATGCCGATATAACCGGACACGTCTTTTGAAAGACAAAGACTGAAATTTACACTTAATCTACCGGAGCCACGCGCAGGCCAAAAGTACTAACACATGAGACAAGGGATAAAGCCCGGGACACGTAAATCTGTGTGCAAAACCACGCCTACCCACTATATGTCGGGCCGGAGTTTACCAGAATTTATTGACGCGTTCGTATCCATCGGAATATACTTTGAGTAAAGCATAAGATATAGCGAAGGCTGGAGCGTGACAAATGCCATGTATGGCCGTTCCGGGTACGAAAGAGCGGGATTCGGGCATTCATAAATCACTTTACAGCTATGAGAGCAATTTTTCCGCCGCCCCTCCCCAGGACTACTTCATGTCATTGTTAATATGTTGGTGAAGAGCTAGCGCTTGTTCTGGAGAGTATTCGCGTCAGGATTCTCTCCCAACCACTCATCACGTGGCTCAGCGAGTCTCCGAGAGAGGCGCATCGACAATCTAACGTCACACTCTGCGTGCAAGTCAAGGTGTATTCTGATAAGAACGACCTATCAAATCGTGATCGGACACCTTCGCTCTCAGCTGAAGATATACGGCGGGGACTTTCGTTGAGGAGGAGGCGTTTCGACGCTCTAGCTCTCTTCTGCAAGTGTTACAAATTTTACGCCAGATCTCTCTAGCTATGATGCACTGCGTGATGTAAGATTAAGAACTCACGCGTCTCTAAGATCTCTTCTTTGCAATTTCTCATCGTCTTCATCAGTACCACTCGGTGTTCTGCACAATTGCATAGAAGTAAAATGTGTACGTACAATTAACTACACGTCACATGTTATTATTCGAGGTGTGCAACAATCTTACTAGCCTCAAGATTATTACTCATCTTTCTCGAGTATCGTCGATGAGCTGACCCTTTTACTTCACTAAATGGGTGGACAGCTTGTCGGTGAATGTGGTAGTTAAATTTATACCAACCGTGTAAAGTACTTGATCCGCGTCCGTTTGAGCTTATATTCTGCGTTTATCATGGATGATGGGCTTCAAATTTATTACTATGTTTCGCCTGTATGGGCATCAAAAAGCAATTTGTTTAGCTTCAGCAATTTGTCGTGATTGGTTACGCAGAACGAGACTGTTTACAAAGTCGCCGTTGCTGCTCAGTGCCAAAAAGTAGCTTGATTTTGGGGATGAAAGGCATTCGAAAGACGTCAAGCCACTAGCGGTGTCACATCTAGTATTTATTGTAAAAAAAGACATTTTACGAATGGAAGACTTTATACTCTCAGTCTTTAGAAATCGTGCACAATCGTAAGTATTAATTACACTTTGATCTTGTGGTCATGAAACCAGCGTAATAGTTTTTAGTAAGCTTGCGCCATTCCAGCGATATAGTCAAGCGGTATCCACCCTTTCATGGTTGACGGGCGTTCGAGTGCGTGGGAAGAAAGGCGCACTTACTTTAGTATTACGTGTGACCTCAGACGCAAAACATGTTACCAAGCTGTATTTTCTACAATGTGAGTGTCAAAATAACTTCCATAATCTTTTTAGACCCGATTTAGCTTTTTAATCTGTATTTTACTTGATTGTTTACGACAACGAGGTCTGCTTCGTCTTACCTGTTCGTAAATACATCATTCCTGGATTCGACAACTTTGTTAGTAATAATTTCTGCTGAATAAAGTATGTAATGCGGCTATCACGCCTTCAAATACAGATGGTGGCTTAATTAATACGCTAATCTGGCATGATTACACATAGTGCCTCCATGTGGTAATCTCAGCCATCGCCCCCCGAAGGCTGCAATTCATACAAAAGTTTGTAACGCGTCTGAAATTTTATTGCTAAGCACTTTTGACAATATCTTATCAGATACGTATTATGAAAACAGTTTCTGCTGCATAGTATCGTGGGAATTTGCTGTAGGCTCAAAGTGCATACAAAGATAGAATATATCTGCTTTTGGACTGAGGTGTGCATACCAAGTTCTAGTCTCACTGCAGTACATGATTCTCAAAAAGGTAGATGAAATCATCATATGGTCGCAACAACAAAGACGATCACGTGTACTGATATCTATACTTCCTGAAAAGAGTCATGTGTCTCAAATGCCGTTTGACGACAACATCACCAGCTGAAATGTGAAAAAAACAATAAATTGAGGAAAGGCCAAAGACTAGACTAAGTGTTGGTAGGGTGCTGAGAAAATGATTTATGTGCATTAATCATTGATACAAGGATATTTGATCCCATTTGTTGCGATACTTACTGTGCACGTCAATACATGCATATACGTTTAATGATGTCACCTTATTAGTCACGTATCTTTCAAAATGAAAGCTAAACCTAAACAAATGGATTACATACATGAGAAAAACCCCTTCAAAGCCTACACGTTATACTGTATGTTTACACTACACGTCGTGTTGTTGGCTCGTGACGTGTTGCGTTACGTTACACCAGTCCCGCCGTCTGCTACAGTACGATCAAGCGACAGGAGCAGCTGGATGTAACACTGCAAGTCATTTGAAGTTTTGGGTGGCTAGCCCTGCTTTGCACAGCAGTCCATTTGACAAGCTCAATCGCTTGAGGTTTCATCTTCAATTTGTAATCCCAGCCATACGGTACCATCGCTGTGTCGTCTAAGGTCATAAACTTTTGTTGGTCGGCGCTTTTAAACTTGGCTTAGTCTTCGTATCCTGAGTCTGGCAATTGTGTGCAATATACCTTTATTGTCGCACGAAAGACTTTCAAGGACATAAAATTTCTAGCCGACAAGAGTCTAAACAACGCGGTGCATTGTGAACGTAGGAACAAAAGAAAGCATTTTTGTGCCTCCACAAAAAGTCAAGGGCGGACTGTCGACCAAAGAGTTTCATTTCGTTCCGTCGCGTGCTCTTTGACGACGTAAAAGTTCTTCAAGCTTTTACAAAGAAAAGGGGTAGAGACTCACGCGAAAGACAACGTCTCGACGTGCATAACGAAGTCTCTGCAGGGGTCAAGAAGATTCGAATACACTACTTTTACTTTTTTAGCCGCAGGCAAGAGCGGAAGTTGAGGGCTTGAGAGATTTGGGGTTTGATTGTCCAGCTGGTGGTAGCAACGTCTGGTGACGTGACTCACTACGTTTGAAATCTTTACACAAAGCGCTTTGTACATCATCGTCGACTCTTCATACTTCAGTCGCAGCTGTCAGGAGTCAGTGTACACATGGACCGTGAAGATTATGGCCAAATGGCAAGAGCAATGGATGAACAGAAGGCAGAAATGGCAGCGACTTCTCGTGGTCTCAAGCGCGAGTCTAGTAGCGCGACAAAACAGCAGAGGATAGTGACTCAAGAGAATTGGAGCACGCTCAGTAACGTTGGTGTTGCAGGCGCCCAAAGCAGCGTATACGCATCGGCGCAAATATTAACCCAGTCACTTTTTGAATCCACTGGATTGGTCGATAGTACAGGGCAAAAACTTCAACGGACAAATTGCTACGTGCAAGCACCAACGCAGGACGAGAACGGCTTTAGTAAGGCTTCCCTAAGCTTTATATTAGGTGACCAAGCAGCGTCAACGGCTGCTCGTAAGCATTTTCAGTTGTTTTTTGACGATGATATAATTATCATGGCTCAGCTTTTTATGGTCCATCAACTTTTTTCTAGACGAGTGGGATTTCACTCATGAACGCCTACAAGCTGACTTCATTGCCAGAAGCAAAAGAATAGAAGATTCGATTGAAAAGGTACTTGCGACAAATGTGGAAGAGACTGGAGTGGCGCGTATCAGCCGCCTGGGGTCGAATCAAATTGCTGATGGAAAACGCCGAGCACGAAGACCACCCAGTCGCGTCTGCAAACACGAAGGCTGTGAGCAATACGTAGTAGACCAAGGGCTTTGTGTCCGACATGGGGTAGGTACCATGTATGTTACAGCGTTATTTTGAAGTTACTAATTCTTCTTTTTATATGAATAGGGCGGTAAACGATGTCTCACTTCCGGCTGTACAAGTAGAGCAAAACATCAAGGTCGTTGCTGGAAACATGGTACGCTGGGTTTATGAAGCTGCTATTTGAATGTCAATGTCAATGTTTACACAATTTGATGCGATATTAGGTGGCTCGACTGAATGCAAGGTTCCTGGCTGTATCAACCGCGCCAAGTCGCGCGGTTTCTGCTGGTCCCATGGCGGTGGTACCAAGTGCAAGGTTGATTCTTGCGAAAAGATCGCCATTTCCAATGCTTTATGCTGGGCACACGGTGGAGGTATGGACTTCTCAAAATGTGTACATTAAAGCATTTAAGACTTATATTTTTCGTGCAATACAGGCAAACGATGTGCGGTCGAAGGTTGCATGCGTCAAGCATATGAGCGCACAGAAAATCTGTGCAATAATCACTACCAGGAGCGACAACATGGGACGATGGTTGCGGTGGAGGACCAACCGGATGTAGACATCACCTGGATAGCATCTGAATGAAGACTAGCTTAGAACTTTATCAGGAAAAGAAAGAATGTTGTAGATATTTGCTTGCAAAGAGCGACATAGAGAAAGAATATAGAACGTCTCGTCTGAATGACAAAAGTGAGTTTAATAACTCACCATTAAGATATCCCAAGAGCAAAGCAACAGATTCTATAGTGTCGATCAACAATCCTCGTTTGTCGTTTCTTACTAAAATGCAACATTTTTGAGCGCCTCTTATGCACACAATGACGCAGGTCCTGAGATACAGCTTGTCAATCTGATCAGATCGCATCTGATTTGCTAGGTCCATTTCGACATGCGTGACAAGAGCGGAACAACTTTGCACTATATGTACGACATGGTATACCACGTATTATACTCAAGAGTATCCTAGAGGCAGCGATGATGTAGTATTACATAATACTACATCATCGCTGCCTCTAAAGGTGTCAAAGAGTATACGTGATGCCATTTTATGCGCAGATTGAGCGGACGGTGAACTCAGCGCACGAAATCTTAGTCAAAAAATGCGTGATGTTGAAACTTTCAGTGTCACTCGAACGAGCATTTGGAGGGTCAATGTGTCACATCATCCGCTATAACGACATCGAGAGTACCCCTAGACATTTTAAGGGACAGCGACGATGTACGTTCTTGCACTAAAGGTCAGATATTGTACAAAACTCAGCACATGTAAGATAACATAGGGGGCAACAGTATCTAAAAAGGCGAGAGGAATAACATATAGTCACCAAGATCTTTGGAGGCTAACCAATACGTAATGATCAGAGAATCTTTATTGCCGTCGTATTCATCGGACACCTTACTCAATGGCCATATATGGCTCCATCAGCACATACATGGCCATTACGCCGTTTGCTCAGAGGCAGATATAGCTCCATCGTGGCCGCTACGCTCATAACTAGATACGAATTAACTAACCACGCTTCGTAAGTCAATAGTAACAAATTTTATGTGAAAGATATCTCATTTCAAGCCATTGTATCGGGAATCACCGGTTCTTGCGAGATAACTTGCGCAGTGGTATCCATTTGAGAAGAGCCAAAATCTTGCAATCCCAGTGATAGCGTATACAAATCAAAACAAATTTACAAAGATGCACAACCCAATTCATTGTCTAATTCGAGCAGGGCCATAAAAATGAATCAAATAGTAGGCAGACTTACGTGAATAAGTTCAAGGCTTGCTACCCTAGGCCTACTGCATATTTCGTGAATAAGCTTCTTGTTTCTTTTTCAACATTAATCTTAGCTTCTTACTGTATGTATCTTAACTATTTCAACTGCATATAACCTGATTTGTCTTGACTGATGAAACTGCCTTGAAGTTTGCAATCGTATTCTCATGACGTCACATCTCCGTCTTATGTTATGAAATTCTGGCATTTAGCTTGACGTAAGTGCTTAAGTATCATGGTTCCTCGATCCTTGATTAGCATGCCTCGCGCTAAACTTTATCAGGGTGAAGCAATTGTGCAAAACTCAGGGAATCAAGATATTGGCCCTACGTCATACAGCTTCCATGAAGTATAATGTACATAAAATGAGCATAATAAAAAACCATATCAATTTTTAGTCTAAATCTGGAAAGGCTCACTTTTGCCATCAAAAACCAACGAGTTTTCGGTTTACAGATATAAATTAGCTCAAATGGATACATATGTACTTATCAAATTAGCAAAGCGAACTTAAAGTGTTACTTACTTAGAGACTCTAGATTACGGTCCTGGAAGAAGAGCACGCACCCAGCCCCTGTGCGCTTGAAACGCGGACCCTGAAAGTCGAGGCTCATTATAAAGCGCTTGGTGTCACACATCAAATCGTGGAAGGACTGTGGTTTCTGTGAGGATGGAACATGAGATCCTTGCAGGGGCAATTA
>NW_020186963.1:893524-893642 GCF_900000015.1 Plasmopara halstedii | reverse complement strand
TTAGCGTTTATTAACGTCTTGCATAACTGCATACGATTTGAAGATACAAGAGGAGCGAGCGTACATATGAAATACGACAGACCAACACTCACAAGTGTATACATATTTCATAGGATTA
>NW_020186963.1:893168-893514 GCF_900000015.1 Plasmopara halstedii | reverse complement strand
AAGCGGAAGAGCTCGCGCATTTCGCACAGTCTGTTGAGATTGATACGAGGGGTCCTGCATCGTTTGGAGAAGACGTCGTTGCGAACATCGTCGAGAGCAAACCACGCGTCGAGACGCGAGTGTGCTTTGGATGCGGCAAGGTTGGCCACATTTTTGCTGCTTGTTCCGATAAGAAGAAGAGGCATGATGGCGCCAAGGGTGGCTGGAAGAGTCAAAACGAAGGACGTTGTAAATTACACCTTGTGCGTACAAGATAGCAACACTCAAGAGAAGGTTTGGATCTTGGACAGCGGGCCGAGCCGGCATCTCGTGAACGACGCAGCGCTACTCGAAGATGCACGATAAC
>NW_020186963.1:892134-892305 GCF_900000015.1 Plasmopara halstedii | reverse complement strand
TGCAGATGAAAAAGGAAGAGGCAAAGTGGAAAGCTTTAAGGTCGGGACCTGGTTTTATTGAATAAAAAAAACTGTCTACACATTCAGCCTCTGCTGTCTTCCGGACGAAGCTTCGTCCACGGTTTATCGGACCATTTAAGGTTGTGGCCAAAACGGGACCTGGCGTTCAGA
>NW_020186963.1:891559-892124 GCF_900000015.1 Plasmopara halstedii | reverse complement strand
TGACATGGTCGGCCAAGGGCTGAGGCATCGAGGGCGAGGCCCCCGTGATGCACGTGAAATGGCACGTAAACCACTGAGCGCTGCTCGAGTATCGAAGCAGTTGCTGCATGTCATGCGTGACATGGTCGGCCAAGGGCCGAGGCATCAAGAACAAGGCCCCCGTGATGCACGTGAAGTGGCACGTAAACCACTGAGCACTGATCATGTTGCGAAGCAGTCGCTGCATGCCATTGATGGCATGGTCGGATAGAGTTCAAGGCATCTTGGGCACGGCCCTTCAGATGCGCGTGGAGTGGCACGTTATCTACTAGAGGAAGACTGCAGGGTTAGCAGCTCTTCGTCGGATGTTGTAGATAACATCAGAGCTCCAAATGAGCGGACAGTGAGGTTGGCACCAAACAGAGGCGACATAGACGCTGTATGCTGGCTGCAAGACACCGGGTGTCGACCCTGATCCAGGGTGTGTCTACCGTAGATGAAGGCTCACAGTCATACACCCTCGTCAACGGTATGACGGGAGAGGAAGATGGCGATGCCCGCCTCGAGGCTATGCCTGCAGTAGATA
>NW_020186963.1:890722-891549 GCF_900000015.1 Plasmopara halstedii | reverse complement strand
TTTCAGCGTCGTCTGTGACGCTTCGGACTTTGCCATCGGCTGCGCACTGCTGCAAGCAGACGCCGAGGGGCGAGATCGGATTATCGCGTTCGAATCTCGACAGTCCAAAGCTGCGGAGAAGAACCACCCAGTTCATGACAAGGAGCTACTTGCGATGAAGTATGTACTTGTCAATTTCAGGGTCCACCTGCTCGGCTCCAAGCCGTTTGTGATCTACACAGATCATGCGTCAATACCCACTGCGACTCAGTCACCCCACCTCTCGCAGAGGATGGCTAGATGACTATCCTTCTTTGCGGAAGATTTTTTCGAGGTGAAGTATAAGCCGGGAAAGCAGAATGCTCTGGCTGACGCGTTTTTACGCAGACCAGACTATGAGGTTTTTTTATTTTACAACTGTAACGTCGTCTGTTACAGATTTGATCCGCACCGCGTATGCGGGTGATGAGATATGTGTAGCGTTGCTACGGGCTCTAGGGAGCAAGGAGTGTGAACCTCGGACAAGAAATTGTCACAAAGACTGCGTGCACGATTGCACCGATAGTCGTTGAATAACGGGTTGCTGTACTATAGCACCGATTTATCGGATACACCACGAATTGTGGTTCCTCATGATGAGGATTTATAATACCGCATCCTCTATGAGACGTACGACACGCCACTTAGTGGTCGTCTCGGTCGTGAGATAACGTACCACTCTGTGAGTCACCACTACTGATGGCCGAAGTTGTACAAATGGACGTGCAAAAAAATATGAGCGCACGTGTGAGACGTGTCAAACGGTAAAACCATCTTCAAATGCGGCTGCGCTGCTGGCCAGCTTACCA
>NW_020186963.1:888261-890712 GCF_900000015.1 Plasmopara halstedii | reverse complement strand
GGATGTTGTAGATAACATCGGAGCTCCAAAGGAGCGGAAAGCGAGGGTGACACCGGACGACGCGGAGTTCGTGTTCACCCTGGTCTCACTGACATAGAACCTCTGTACAGAGGCGACGGCGATGCCGTATGCTGGCTGCAAGACTCCGGGCGTCGACACTGATCCTGGGTGTGTTTACCGCAGACGACCGTACACAGTTATACACCCTCGTCAATGTAATGACGGGGGAGGAAGATGACGACGTCCGCCTCGAGGCTATGCCTGCAGTAGATACTCTTCTTGAGCTGGACGAGATGTCCGTTGAAGAGTTTGGCAGTGCCTTGTAGGCAGGCGATTTGGCCGAAGTGGTCATTGTACGACCGGCCGAGGAAATAAACTCGTCATCGCGTCTGGATGAAGCTGTCCTGGAAGACACCAAGAGAGTGCTGAACGCACGGAGTGGATAGTCGATCCTACGGAATCCCTTGGATCCGTACTACCTTTGGTAAAGGAATTCCAAGACGTCATCTCTAAAAACCCGCCTTCAGTCCTACCTCCGGACCGAGGTGTGCGTCATGAGATCGACCTGGTTCCGGGAGCCAAATACTGCGTAACACGCCAGTGGCCCCTAACCGAAGAAGCAGTGCGACGTCATTGACGCCTTTTACCGTGCGAAGCAGTCGACACCCACGTTTCGTGACCGGAAGCTGAACGGCAAGTGGCGTATCGTTCAAGCTTACAATAAGCTCAACGCTGCCATCATTCCGGCACAAACACTAATTCCGAGAAAGATGTTCTTTAGAACAACATGGTGGGGTGTACGAAGTACAGTGCACTCGATTTGGTAGATGTATACTACCAATTGCTCATGAGAGCGAGTGACATTCCGCTGACAGCGGTAAGCACTAAGAGCGGCATGCTCTAGGAGTGGCTGGTGATGCCCCAAGGGCTGTCAAATGGACCAGCAAAATTTAATCGTCTTATGACGAAATTGTTCAAGCCCCACAGGTCGTATGCACAGACATACTTTGACGACATTTTCGTTTAAAGTCGAGCGGAGCACGGGAGGACAGATGAGGAGAATTACATCGTCAATTTAAGAGCGGTGCTCGAGTGCATGCGCACGAACAAGCTGTACGCCAATGCATACAAGTGTATCTTTGGCTCAGAAGAGATTTCCTTTTTAGGGTGCTACATTGGAAAGCGTGGCCTTCGAGCGGATCTCGCTGAGGTCAAGGCCGTTGTAGATTGACCAGTTCCAAAGAACAAGAAGAGCTTGCGTAAGTGGCTTGGCCTCACCAACTACTTGCACAGTACAGCGTAAGTTACGCAGAAATGGCGCGGCCATTATCCAATCTCCTTAAAAAGGATGCGGAATGGTGCTGGAAACCCGAACATCAGGAGACTATTGACGGGGTCAAAGACAGCCTCCTGCATACACCGATATGGCACTGTTAGATCCCGATCGTCCTTTCAGCGTCGTCTGTGACGCTTCGGACTTTGCCATCGGCTGGGCACTGCGACTCAGTCGCCCAACCTCCCGTAGAGCATGGCTACATGGCTATCCTTCTTTGTGGAATATACCTTCGAGTTGAATTATAAGCCGGGAAAGCAGAATGCTTTGGCTGACGTGTTGGCACGCAGACCAGATTATGAGCTTGCTCATGTTACAACTGTAACGTTGTCGGTGACAGATTTGATCCGCACCGCGTATGCGGGTGATGAGATGGGTGTAGAGTTGCTACGGGCTCTACGGAGCAAGGAGTTTGGAAACTCGGACAAGAAATTATCACAAAGACTGCGCCGATATTCGTTGGACAACAAGTTGCTATATAATAGCATCGATTCATCGGATACACCACGAATTGTGGTTTGTCATGATGAGGATTTAAAATACAGCATCCTCTATGAGGCGCACGACACGCCACTCAGTGGTCATCTTGGTCGGGAGAAAACGTACAACCCTGTTAGTCACCACTATTGGTGGCCCAAGTTGTACAAATGAACGAGCGTCTATGGGCACACGTCTGAGACGTGTCAACGGGTAAAACCCTCTCCAAATATGGCTGCGCCGCTAACCAGCTTACCATTACCCACTAGGTGCTGGCAGTCAATGTGTTTAGACTTTGTGTTTGGCCTGCTAAAAGATTATGCGGGCAACACGGGTGTCGTGGTATTCGTCGACCGGTTGAGCAAGGTGGCTTATTTAATGGCAGTACCAGATACCATCGACGGAGTCGGTACAGCAACGCTGTTCGCAGATCGTGTTTTCCGACAACACGGACTCCCAGAGTCGATTGTCTCCGGTAAAGACCTCCGTTTCACGGGAAAATTTCGGTCGACTATCATCAAGGTGCTCGGCACCAAGTCGGATATGTCGACAGCGAATCATCTACAGACCGATGGTCAAATCGAAAGGGTGAATCGCGTACGTTCTTCGCAGCGTCTGCGCTGAGACGCCAAGGCACTGAT
>NW_020186963.1:886588-888251 GCF_900000015.1 Plasmopara halstedii | reverse complement strand
CCCCCCCCCCGATCCTGGGCAAGGGGAAAATGGGTCACTTGACACCACGTCGTAATATACTACCTTCAATTGATTAAAATAGAATCCTTGGGGTCCTTAAAGATTGCCGTTTAACTCTTCACATTCAGTGCTCTGCGAGTTTCCTCAACAACGGACTTATCCGTGACTCAGCGTAATCAGCTGTGCCGTCCGGTAACTTATGGCTAAAGTGTCTTGCAACTATTTGCAGATATATCTAGAATAGATTTTCCGGATAATGAGTTTTTATACAAATGTAATGCAGGAAGAGTTGAATGACCCAGAAATACCACAGGTATTTATAGCTGCTGCATTCTTGCCGCAAACACATCAGTCCCGACTCAGCAGTGCCGCTACAATTCGACATGAGGGTTGCTCTTTATTGAGTCAGAGTCAAACTTTTGTACTTGCAATTTTTATTCGAACCTCTTCACAGAATTATGTCTGGGGGGACCGCGCGATCAAGCAAATGTGAATTTTTGCCACAGGATTAAATCCTGTAGGCTCAAAAGACAATCATCTCTAGGAATTTTAATATACCAACAAGAATACTAGTCTACAGATGTACTTATATGTCTTGTCGGAGTTACACTCTGGAGACCGTATCTCGCTACTATGCTGGCCGTTTGGGCTTAGCTCAAGGAATTTATCAATGTCATTGCGGCAATTAATTCGAACATTCCATGTTAGTCACCACATCTATTGCAACTTCTGTAGCGCAAAGCTTGTCTACTTTCTAGAAGAGCTAGGTTCATGACCCGCTTAAGCTCCAATTGATGAAGAGGGCGTGGAACCTGATGTTTCTGGCTTCCAGGTGATTCGTGTTTTATGGTGTGCCAGCTACGCCATACCTTGATGCGATCATGTCTCGAATCCAGGTCTTTTTTCAAGGGGCGTTTCAAGCACTTAAAGTTTTAAATTCAACAAGGGCAGTATAATCCTTCGACGTTTTTCCATCCCAGCACGCATGGATATCGTATCCGCATTGGCATCTCCGATGCTCATAATTGTTATTGCCAGTCTCACGTCGTACACTTTTGAATCTATCATGACTTTAAGGCCTCACAATATTTAGATCTTGACAGCCAACAAACTGAATAATGGGTCCACCCACTTGATGAAAGCCGTTTCCTTGGGGGCTGGATTCCTTTACTTCGACTGCGAAAAGGTACGAGAGAATTTTTTTTTCTCTAGTAGGCGACCCTGTGTCGATTGGGACTCGACCTTTCTTTGCGAGGGACACAAAAGCCGATCCTGCGTGGGATCTCAACCCTTATTAATGGGAACCGCCCGTCCGTATACACGCTCTCACTTAGGAAGACTTAAATCGAGTAACACACATCCCCGCATGTTGCTCACTTCCAGCGAGACGTTGATTTACGCGAACGAGGAGGAAAAGTTGAAGTGACATTTATTATGACCAATAGGCCTCAAACCTTCCCTAAACTGGTCAGTGCCTCTAATTCTAATATAACAAATATAAGGGATATAAACTATGCAAGATATAAAGTCAATGTTACCCACACACAGTTCACAAAACATCTGTACAGTAGCCTCCCGATTAAGTACGCATCCGTTTAAGTACGCATCCCAGATATGTACGCAATTTATTTCGGAAAAACAGTTTCAACTTTAGCCCATGAAC
>NW_020186963.1:886120-886578 GCF_900000015.1 Plasmopara halstedii | reverse complement strand
TGTGCCGAGGGTTCCTGTGGACCTCGGTGTCAAGTTCCTTGACTTTGATAGCGTGGAACACTGCTTAGTCTTAGACTTGGATGCAACGTATGACCTTATCCTTGGTATGGCATGGTTGGCACACCATGAGCCATGTATTGATTGGAGGTCGAAAACCCTGCGCTCCACGCGCGCGTCTGTTGGAGCTTTGGTGAGTCATGAACCCACCTTTGCTAAGAAGCAAGAGCGCTATTGGCGCGGGCACTGGAACGGGACGATCAATGTGCTGGATATTGGAGTGTCTGAGTTGTCGAACACCAAAGATGCATTGGACAAGTGTCCCGAGCAAGGCTCGCGGGCTGAACGTGGAGTGGCACGTAACCCACTGTGCGCTGCTCAAGTGTTGGAGCAGTCGCTACATATCAAGAGTGACATGGTCGGCCAAGGGTCGAAGCAGCGAGGGCGAGACCCTTATGATG
>NW_020186963.1:885796-886110 GCF_900000015.1 Plasmopara halstedii | reverse complement strand
CTGCGTTGGCACTTTGTGCGCGACCAGGTGCAGCGTGGTCTGATTAAGCTCGTGAAGGAAAAGGGAGAAAATAACCCAGCCGATGCGTTCACTTAACCACTTGATAAGGTTCGACTAGACAAGCTGTGTGGTATGATGGGAATGATGAACCAGCTTCGAGGAAGGCGTGTTGGAAAAAGGATCCGGATACGATTATCCGAATGGCCGTTGGCGGTTGAAATGGACGTTGGCGGTTGAAATGGGCGTTGGCGGTTGAAATGGCCTAAGGAGTCGAGGGGGTTTCTCTGGGGTCTCGGTAGGTGCATATTCTAGGG
>NW_020186963.1:875688-885786 GCF_900000015.1 Plasmopara halstedii | reverse complement strand
CTTCTCTTCTCTTCTCTTCTCTTCTCTTCTCTTCTCTTCTCTTCTCTTCTCTTCTCTCAATTTAGTCTTTCCGCCGGAAGCAATTCGGTCAGAGAAGGTATCGTACATCAGGATGCCATGTCAGTCGTGAAGACGCGCAGCATCCGCTTGGAATTTCTCAATGAGATAAGGCTCGTCTCCATTGTTTTTCGTAAGTTCTACCTTAAACATCTCATCGATAAAAACAAAGATTCTATCGCGGTACGAAAAATTGGTCGCGTCCAGAAAGAAGCAATCGGCCAACTCTTCTTCACCTTGAAGGTGTGCTTGTGGTTGTATAGCCTCGCGCGGTGCTTGATCAGTGCATATGGAAAGCTGCAAAGATGACATTTAGCTCGATGTTCCATAGCCGGTGGTCACAGGGGCACGCGTGGAAGCATTAATCGCGAATGCCTTTTAGTGGGATGTTCGTCAATGTAGCTTAAGGATGTTCAGCACAACATCGTTTAATGACTCACTTTAGACGAGGTGACGAATTTTGGGTAATTGGTAAATGAACTGACTGCGTTCGATACAAAAGTGAAATTTTTCTGGTTCATAGAAATGAGGGAGGGACGAATAGGGTCATCTTGTGTGGTGGTGACGAGAAAAGACCTGCTGGGTACGTGAAGGCAGAAAATTATCAGTCGTCAATTGTTGGAGTGCAAAGGGGTGGAAGCTCTATGAACCATTAGAGGCGATGGATCTTCAGCAAGTCTAAATAATTTCGTGACTGTGGCACAGCACCATACAATCGCAGCGAATATTAAATATGCGAAATTGTCAAACACCCACGTCGTGTTCTCTTCCGTCTCAATTAAGAGGTATAAAAGGTTAAGCTCCAACGAATAGGCAAATAGCGAACCCTTCACGGTGAATGCAGAGTCCCGGGTCAGAACGACGTAATGGAAAGAACTGGAACCTTGTAGAGGTCGAGACTATTGTATCTCGTGGAGGTCGAGATGAATGGGAAACATCCCTAGAGGGCGATATTCTTAAAGAGACAAGGCTCACAGCCCAGGATTGCTGACTGTCAGCATAAAACTTCGGGTTTCGTGGTGCCGTGGAAAGTCTGCTAAATATCAAGCGTCGTGCGACGAATGCCAGACAGTTCGCAATGATATGACTATGAGCGAAAATTATCAAAATTCGTGAACAACGGGGAAATTAATATTTTCCAGAAAATGAATGCTACAAATTTACAGAAAATCTACGATGCGAAAAGATATGGCTCAAGAGATGACGCCGATGCTTCCAAGTACGGTAATCTCCAGCCGCGATGAAACGCTTCGTAGACGTCAGAAAAGATTGCTGGTAGTCGCGGTACTTTTAGCAACACCTTTGCTGCTGCTCGCGATAATCTTTAGCTCAATGAGCGTTGCATCAACGCCTGCTTCCTTATTGACAGAAGTTCGTCAGCCACCTATTAGCCTTGATCTCGTCCAAGGAAAGGTAATGAATAATTGTGTCGAAAATTTCTTCAAGCAGACACTTGACCACTTCGACTTTGGGGCACTCAGCTATCGACAACGATACTTCGTCTGCGATAATTTCTATCGCCCGGGAGGCGTTATGTTTTTTTACGTTGGCAACGAGGCAAATGTTGAGCTGTATCTAAACCATACAGGTCTGATGTGGGAAAACGCCAAGGAGTTTGGTGCTATGCTCGTGTTCGCAGAGCACCGGTACTTTGGTCAGTCGGTGCCGTTCGGCAAGGATGTGACGAAGCACTTGAAGTATCTCTCGACAGAGCAGGTCCTGGCTGACTACGCGATATTGATAACGTACTTGAAGGACGTGTGGAAGCGAGATATTCCAGTCATTGGTTTTGGAGGATCTTATGGAGGCATGCTGGGATCGTGGTTCCGAATGAAATACCCTCACATCGTCGACGGCGTCATAGCAGGATCAGCCCCGATTCTATCATTTCTCGGAGATGAAATTCCGCCAGACAAAGAGTCTTTTGAACGAATTGTGACACGTGACGCGACCGAGACGGCAGGTTCTGCTCCTAATTGTGCAGCGAACATCCGGCGGTCGTGGTCGATAATAAAAGACCTTTTTGAGACAAATCCAGGTCGTGTCCAGCTGAAAAACACGCTTTCTCTCTGTGAGTCTGTCAGGTTGGAGTCTTCAAACGATTTGGACAAACTAATGGAATGGGCCAAGTCGGCGTTTGACTACATGGCGATGGGGAATTATCCGTATCCGTCGTCGTACATCATGAATGGCGATAGTGTACTACCTGCGTACCCTGTTCGTGTGGCGTGCTCATTCGTTGCTGACAACTTCGCAGCAGAAGACAAAATTGGCCTCTTGTCTGCTTTCTCAAAGTCGTTGAGCGTGTACTATAACAGCACGAAAGACCACGAGTGCTATCAACTCAGTGCGTCATCCAACGAGTCTGATCAGGACTCAACCTTATGGGATTATCTTTTTTGTTCTGAGCTTTACCAACCACAGAGCGTCGACGGCGTAAACGATATGTTCTGGCCTGTCCCATGGAACTTTACTGCTGACAACGACCGATGCAAGTCTAAGTGGGGCGTTGAGATTCGTCCGTTTTGGGCCACGACGCAGTATGGAGGTCGTAAAGCACTCAGGGCAGCAAGCAACATCGTCTTTAGCAACGGAGACTATGATCCATGGTCGGGAACGGGAGTACTTCATAACTATTCAGACTCGGTTATTGCTCTATCCGTTGAAGGTGGTGCTCACCACCTTGATCTTATGTTCAGCAACACACTTGACCCTCCGTCGGTTCTGGCCGTGCGACAGATTGAAAAACAGCATATGCTTAAGTGGACCCGCGAATTTTATCAGCGCAAAGCAAGCGTCACAAACGAGTAAATCTGAAATAAAATTGTCAGGAGAGTACAATGCAAGTACTTGATGTCCAGTTATTACCTTGAAGGGTTGCTTGTCAGCTCAAGCCCAGCTTTCACATTTGCTGTTGTTAAACACTTCATTCGTAATACAACAATATTCAAGAATGTTATTGCGTTCATTTTCTGCAGATACTAAAAGCTTCAAAAATTTCTTGCTGCGTCATCCCATCAGGGTATTTTGAACATAGACTAAAATTCAACTAAATGTGCTCTTGACTCCAAAAAATAATAACAGCTGTATTTACTAATTGAACTTTCAAAAGCAGATGGGTTTTGCTTGATGACGCCCCTTCATACGAACATCACCGAAGTCGTGACCGAGCCACTTCGATGGACATGACGCTCATTTAAAACTTGCGATATTTGGGTACAAGCCAATCATTTTTAAAACGCCAGCATATCATCGCGTTCCAAGTGAAGTGAGGCTGTTCTAACAGCGAGAGTAGCGATGTAAGCAAATCTGCTCTGACAAGATTTGTATAACCTATGTCGAAGTCTTCCTCAAGAAATAAAATACTTGATCGATAGGGAGTGATATCGTCAACACGTCATAAGGGCTTCTACCGTCGCAAAAGCAGAAAGACTCTGAGCGAGATGGATACGCTATTGAAACCTGACTGAGTTAATTAATTGCCTTTGATAAATAGATCGAGCGCGCTACATGCCCATATTGTTTACTGTAATTTTCGGGGCTAAATTTACCGCTTACTAGTGTCCAAGCGGTCCACTAATTTCTCGAGTCGTTGGCGACACGCATCACGCAGTCTCTTTGTAGACAGGAGCTGTTTCCACGGAGATTTTTTCTGTTCTTTGTTGTAGATTACCAGCGTGCCTGTGTAAACCTGCTCCACCTCTTTGATCTTCCGAGGCGAAATTTCCGTATCTGTCTGTTCAGCCGCTACCGAGCGCTTGTAAGATTGAGTGAGCTTCGCGGCAACGTAAAGTGCGTCTATCCATTGCTGTGTACGCTTGCGTTCATAGGCAAAAAGCTCCATGCTTTCGCCAGCGGGACCACAGGCGACAAAACCGCCAATGTCTGTTGTGTGAGCGCCTGCAACTGCAATCTGTACAACGGCCACTACGTCATCAGCGCCCTTAGAAAGCAACAGTAGCTCGTTGCGCAGACGTGCGTACATTTTAAGCCAGCAATCGTCACGCTGCTTCCAATACACCCATCCTTGTTCGTAGCACTGTTCATCCTCATATTCCCCCCCTTTGTCGTCAAAATCTTCCATAAGACCGCCATATGAGCTGGAAGCGGTCGATAACGATGTGAGCGACTCCGAAGACGCTGACGTGGCCACGGATGACGAATACATGCCAAAGTTACCAAATGTTGAGCGAAGATTGTTTGCAGATTTATCAGCTGTTGAATTAAGACTTGCACGCGATTTATGTCGGCGTGATGGCATTGCCGTCAACGACAGTCGTCGCATGACTTGCGCTCCGTGATTGAACTATTTGCGGCGCAAATTGCGAAGTGATGATGAGCGGGTGCAAAGTGTACGATAGACGGGACAAAACATTTTGTTGTCGATTACCTTTTGTACATGTATCATGGACTACTTCTAACATTTATGAGAAACTGCTTAATCACATAGATTCACGTAGCACAAACTAGATCGACATTTTACGAGATCCTTTCTGGATTGCTTAGCTACAGCAAGCTGTGAGTTGTTGTTCTACCTCGCTTTTTCACGACCGCGACCGAACTGGCAATTCGTGAGTTCTGCAGGCCGTAAACGGCAAATCCCGTGGCCTTCACAGTCTCAAAATCGGCAACACTTATTGCTTCTTCTGCAAATTCCAAGATTGTGACTCATATGGGAACGCGTGGAACGCTTCGTACATTAATTAATTTAGCTTATTAGCTTAGAAGTTATGATTTATTAATAATTGAGGAAGACCTTCCCATGCCGACCCCGCCCACCAACTCCGACATCGGTGGTATTTCAGAGGCAATTTAGGTACCTAGTACACAGCAGATGGCCAGTTTGACTAATCTCGGTGAAGATTGCTCAATCTGACGATTCATCGCGTGGGCTGAAGAAATCTCTCCCTCCAGCGTGTTGCTACCCACTCAATCGCAGCCTTGTAGCGCGTTTGCTTGCTGGCGCGGCGATACTTGACAAGGCTTCCACGATAAGCACTGCTTCGAGGGAGCCTATGCGCTTCTAGTTCCGTCATGCGGAAGAACTGCGTAGTGAGCGCGGCGGCTTCCTCGAACCGCTGGCGCCACGTGATAAAACTGATCTCGTCCAGCAACCATATTTCCATATCTTCACCGTTCGGATCCACAAGCCTCAATTGGCGTTGTCCTGACACTTCGACGCTTGAGACGGCAATTTGAAGGAACATTGTTCGGCTTGAGTGGTTTCCCTTAAATAGCCATAAGAACTCATTGTCGAGTACGCCATACACCTTGGTCCAACAGTGTGCGTTACTCGCGTCGCGCTGCCAGTACATCCAATCCTCTAATGTCTCTCCCATCAACAGCGATGGTGCTTCCAGCAGTGTTGCCCGCCCAAAGGGTTCATCGGAGCAAAATGTGCCTGCGTCACTGCCAATGAACGTTGTGGCGCGTTGATTACGCTTCTCCACGAGGAAGGAGGAGTTCATACGCCACTGCTTCACCTGCTTAAAAGATCGCAAAATGGCGTTCGGCTTTTTGGTATAATTCAAGTCCATTAAAGCCAGATTGCAGGTGGTGCAAATTGCTCCACAACACATCGCAGCCAGGCAATTTGGACACACCTGAAGATTCTGCACTCCAATTCTGAACTTCTACCCTCTACACGTCATATGCTTTGAAACGTAAAGCTCATTTCTGGACATCAATAGAAGTGGCTACATAAAACGCTCATTAAGGCTGGAGACACTCTGATGAAGTCATGTTTCATAAATATATCACCTAAGTATTTCAGCAAAGGTCGCCTCTAACGTTGTTTGTCTCCATTAATACAGAAAGAGTAACGCATTAGACACAGCCTTGGCCACATAAGTAGCGTTTACAACGTTACGTGGCTCGTCATTATTTCAGCTTTAAGATTATCAAGTTTCTAAATAGCTGTGAACAGCTCTACAACACGAAATTAATCTACTCCATTCGTCGCTCCTTTACAGTTGCTCGGACTAAGAACTGATATGAATCGAAGGCTCTCTCCAGAACATTATGCTAACGAAGACATTTGCTGTCCTGCATATGAATTCCATACATTTGCTTTCATCTTTAGGGCTATCTCCCGCCCGCACAGATTATCTGACTGGCGTCCGTGAGGTTCTCTGGTCTTCATACAGCAATGGCTGCAGGACTCAAATGTGCTTAGCACTTTTTATGAGATTAAGGATAGCTACGAATCATACATTAGTTCTACTCAATTTTTAGCAGTGATTGGATTTTGGAAGTGTTAGAAGCAAGCGGACATCTGCACGTATCATCATTACTGCAGATGACCATTTCGGTCAAATCACTGCCTACTACAGTGATACAGTTAACGTTAACTTAGCATTGACGAGGGGTGTAGCTTATTAATAGTAGAATACATTTGATTCTGCGAAAAGCTTTTTTCGCAAGTTATTCAAATTTTCACTTGGACACTCGTAAATCATAATCAGTTATAGTATACTGTACTTTCTGTTTTCACTAGCTTCAAACTCGTTTGATTTATTTGTCGTTCTGATACATTTGCTTCCCTGACCTCCTTGTTTTGGTTTGATATAAATATTTACTGAATTGAAATAGGACTTAAATGTCCTAAAATTACTGTAGTTTCTTACGAGCGGCATTACTCATTCGAATCATAGTTAACGAGAGCAAAATTTTAGAATCGATATATTCACTAGCTTCTCTGATGTGCTGACCTTTCTTGCCCGGAGTTATCATGACGATACGCTGTGCTAACGCGGGGGACCGTGAGTTTTTGATTTTGATATTCGATAAATTTTTTAGTGCTACTTTATGAAACACAAATTCCTCCAAAAACAGTAATGTTGGCGACGGACTTTTCAATTACAAACAAGCATATGATTAGGCTCATGGCGCATAGTTTTGCAAGATCTCGGTGGCTGAGCTCTCTGGCGCACATGGTATTCTTATCACATCACAGGCGACAATAAAAATAGAACCTGAAGCTGGAACGACGTAAAGTTGGATGGTGACCCATGTTTGCAAAGAAACCAGCGTATTCAGATTTTATAATGAGCAATTAAGACTTTAGAAGATGTGCTGGCGGATCAGTTGTTGGCACAAGAAGTAGAGTAACACTTTATAAAATGGAGGCTTGAGAGTAGCAGCTCACTGAATAAGCCTTAATTACCGCAACATGATTTCACACGCCTATAACTTGTCCAGCTCACGCACATCTAGTCCTATCTTCCATCACATTTTCTTGAAAAATGTTCCTTTCTAACTTATCGCAACGAAAATCACTTCTTTGCTCCATAAATAAGTAAGGGTCCTGTAGATTGTTCAAGTGTGCTCTTGTTTCCACTGCCAGGCTATTTCCAATTCGTTCATCTCTATTCGTACCTTCCTATCTTAATCAATCAGCGCCAGAAAGCACTAATACAATTCATGCTGTAAAGGCTTCTCGCTTATTCGTGCCGAATGATGCTATTCCTCTGAATTATAGAGTAATTATTTTGCTTTCGAATTAGCACAGCAAAGCTCTCGTTTAGTTTGCATTAACGTTCCCCCTCCCGGATACAAGCCGTCAGTGCCAAATATTTTGCCAAATGCTGCAGCCTTTGTGAAGATCTAACCCAGGAAATTTTGAAATAGTATGACGATTTCTGCAGCTAGACCAGTTGCTTACGCTGTAAATTCCTCTCTTGGCACCCTAAGTAGGACCCAGAGATGCTGAACGTAGTTATTACTTGTTACCAGACTAAGATAGTATTTTAAACGTATAATTATTTACTCATGTTAGAGGTCGGTTTGAAGGAAATGGCTTCTTGGAATCATAGACGCAGCTGATGTCATACTTGATTGACAATCAGGTATGCACTGAAAAGCTATAAGAGTTATGCCATTCATTGTCGTGAACGCGAGCTCGGAGTGTATTTGTAAGTCAGAAACTTAGATGTTGGTTGGCATTTACGATAATCTTTCAAATTTTGTCATAAGGGAAACTAGATTTGTGAGTAGTTGTTGATACTGATCGAAAAGCCTAATTGTGTGTGAAGCGCATACTAACGATATGATGAACAAACCTAACGTTAGCGTGAAGAGCGTTTTATTCCGATGCTGTAAGGCAGCATCTTGTCACTTCTGCGTAAAAGTCTTGGCGATTTTTGCCAATAGCATCAACAGAAAATCCCAACTTTTCGACGATCACTGTCACTTTTTTTAGCCTGACAGGCTTTTATCCAAAAGCTCTTACGTGTAAGTTTTTGAATTCAACTTGGTATTGTGATTCAGTAACACTGGAGGTCAATAGTTTCTTGGAGTCCGAATGACTGCTTTAAAGAGATGATGCACATGCTTTCAATACGTCGTGACTTTTGCTACGAAAGGTAGTTCAGCAACTGACATCAAACTAGTACCTCGCTTCCAATATGATTTCGCGAAGCACAAAAAGCGATATCGACATCAGGAAGGCATACTATCTCGTCTCCAGTCCCTGCAGACAGCAGTCATGATGCTAACCACGAGTTTGCTGACACAATTGCCGGCCAAATCTTAACTTGGAACAAAGCCAAACGCCACTCCTAAAGGAAAGCGCGTTGCGCGGTGCGACCATGTCTCTTAAGCTAGAGTATTAAAAATAGAGGATGTTACATATCTAAAATACGCCGATCTACAATGTGATCTAAATGAAAGCGGAATTGACCTTGCTGATGCAGCAAAGGATGATCCTTACATCGCTGGATCCCGTAAAGCTTCTTCTGTTATTTGTCGACGCGTCAGGTAAGCCCTTTCCGAAAACCTGAGATCGCGTCCGATATCATCTCAGACACACTTGCGAGGCTGAAGAACAAGACAACCAAGAGCTTCAAAAATGAATTACTGCTTAGAGCAGAATGTAGCTTAGCGACGAGGAACTACTGAGGCGTTGACTGGTATTTTATTATATACATAAAGGCCTAATGGCCCGTTAGACCAGGTTTGTGGTACAGCTTCAGTTAGTCATAGGATGAACTTGCAATCTTTGGAATTTCCGTAATGTAAGTCATTCCTTGGCCATGATACACTGTTGCGAGAGAACAACTTAACATTGGCATGTGTTGCTTCTGTAAAAAATAAAGCCTGGCTATCAGCCATAGCGTCGCGCACATGGCGCATGACTCTCCAAAGAGATGCCGAGTCTGTTACGAAGCTGACAATAGCCCCATTCCCAAGGACGAATTGTCTATTTTGCTTACATCATTGTCACTATTAAATATAATCTCAACGTCTACTACTGAGTGTGGACATCAGTTTTTTTAAAAGAAAATTCGTTTTTTCTGAACCCTCCCTCCTAAGCCGCGTGGAGCTTGTCTTAATATCCTAGAGGAAGAGCAATTGACGCGGCTCACGGCCATGAATAATCCTCCATATCAGCCGTACGGTGGTCCGACACAGCGGAATGTGCAGCAGCAAGCACAAACTCGACAAGCGGCACCATTACATCCCTTTCATTCGGCCCAAGCAAATGCGCCGCTCTCGGGCAGTGGCGGCTTAGCCTTCACTCGCAGTGTTAACAGCGGACCACCTTCCGCAGGAAGTTTGAATCCACCACCTCCACCAAACCATATGGGAGGTGGATCACATGGCTTCGTGCCGAGCCGCAATATAGTGTCCGGTCCCTCGGCTCCACTTTCGCAACAAAGTGGCAGACATCCAACACCCATGAGCGGCGGCCCGAGTTATGGCTCACCAATAGGATATCCAGCTACTGGGCAGCAGCCACCGATGATGCATGGACCACCTGCGGGTTTGACGCCTCCAATTAGTCAAGGAATGCGAGGTCCAACCGGATCCGCAGCCATACCACCTAACGGACTCACCGAGCAGTTTTCAAACATGGGTATCAACAACGGACCACCCGGTATGAGCACGAATGGGTTTTCTAGAGGCCCTCCGTCAATTGGAGCTTCACTGCCACCTATGGGCGGAAGCATGGCACCTCCTGGTGCTCCTGCCATGAACCAACAGCCAGTGATGACCCAGCAGCCAATGATTAATCAACAGCCCATGATGAATCAACAGTCC
>NW_020186963.1:875176-875678 GCF_900000015.1 Plasmopara halstedii | reverse complement strand
TCGTTTCCCCGCGACGAACCAGACTGGTAGGCGTTGGGGCGATGGTTCGAAGAACCTTAACGCCTTGCGCAGGGGGCAACCGCTCCGAAGATGACGGGTGTCTCCACAGACAAAACACCGTCGTGTGTTTGCATGCTGCCCGGCAGCTCGGAGATCTGCTCCCTCGTCCTCAGCATAGCT
This sequence comes from Plasmopara halstedii, assembly GCF_900000015.1. Lineage (NCBI taxonomy): Eukaryota > Oomycota > Peronosporomycetes > Peronosporales > Peronosporaceae > Plasmopara > Plasmopara halstedii. The sequence goes on along the minus strand of NW_020186963.1, from coordinate 875,498 downwards.
GAGATCCATGGGCATAGGCCCGCTCGACGAGCTGGATTGTGCATTCCAACCAAGTCGTGCCGACTTGAAATTGAATTCGGCATTTAATGCCACATTCACCGCTTCTTCAAATAAAGACGTATGGACACGGAAGACATCCATTCTGGCCACACCAGTGCGGAGGCCTTCCATAAAGACGGTCACTGTGACCGCCTCTGGGAGGGTATCTGCTGCCATCCCGGCAATGAGAGTACGCATCTCTTGGACAAAGTTCACCAATTCCTTGTTGCCCTGTCGGGTGGCAAGGAAGCGCGATTGTACACGATATGCCTAATTAGGCGGT
>NW_020186963.1:875002-875166 GCF_900000015.1 Plasmopara halstedii | reverse complement strand
ACTATAGATTTATTGAGAACAATCTGGCAGAAAAACCGAAGCCTGAAAACTTACTAACTCCTTAGGACTTTTGAGCTACTGCTAACCTGTGTCGAGTGTGCATCTCATCGGTATTTTTTTCCAGAAAGGTTTCGCTGATGGAGTCTGCAATAGGGATTTGGTTT
>NW_020186963.1:873646-874992 GCF_900000015.1 Plasmopara halstedii | reverse complement strand
CCGTAATAGAAGCGATAGATAAGTGACAATGTAGCTCTATATTCGTACGTTTATATATTATCGCGACAACATGTGAACTCAAAGACCAAAAGTTAACATGAGGGAGCGAAGACATGTAAATGGCACTAGCAATACCAATAGACGAACAAATACAGTCGAGTGTCATATTTCTTCAAGCTATAAATCAGGACAAATCGGGTCTGCATTGACTCCTGGATATAAGCGAATTGTCCCTCGACTTGTTGATACGAATGCGAACATTCGTTTCAAGAAATCTGAGCAAGATGAACTAGCCACAACACTCCTAAAGAGTCAAATAGCCTTCTTGACAATCGATATCAACGAAAGCGCCGTGTTCAGGTACAACTTCATAGCTTCATCTGTTCATTATATTGAGTCAAACGTTCAATTTGTTACTCTCATGTTATATCTCAAAGAGCGCACCCGGTGCAAGCAGAAAATTTACAAGGTCAAGTGCTTTAACAAGTGATGACACGATGTTGCTTGACGACGATACGTACGTGGTTTATCGCGTTGAAATGCATTTGATAACCTTATTGACGATCGTCTTAATAAAGGCTTCCTAAACTTCAGACTCCACTTGGTGATTTAACGAGACACCACATGCGTACGGGATGTTAAGTTTTCTGAGCCATTGGCATTGACGAGAATAACACATTGTAAATCTCAGACTCGGTGGGCAGATAATGTGGCGTCTTCACCAACTGCCGAGATTTCCAGTCCCTCTGAACCTCCAGAGATGACGGATCTACGCTCCTTCTTAGGCGACCGTTATGGGGAAAAACGTAGTGTTCGTCAAGCGTTTCTTTCATGGGATACCAACAGAGACGGTTGTCTTTGTGCAGAAGAATTTCGAAAAATGTTGACTCAATTGGGCATTACTCAAGCACTTGGCGCAAAGAAAATCGACGCTATTCTTGATTACGTTGAACCATTACCGACTAGGTCAGTGATATGTAAGACATTTGATGAAAGTCTTTTGAAGCTGATTATGCTTTGGGTTTGAAGGTCTCTTCGCTATGATGATTTCTGTCGATTTGTATACGGTACTCCAAAGCCAAACGAAGTGGTAGAGACTAACTTTACTAGCTGTACCAACAGCAACAAACTGTTAAAAAATAATGATCAGCCGGACAAAGCTAAAATTGCGACGTTAGATTCGGATTGTGTGGTCTCGTTGTTACGGGCTAAGTATGAGTCCCGACGACTTCAACACGTCTTTCGTGCGTGGGATATTGATAAAAGTGGTAGTATAACCATGTCAGAGCTTGAGAACAATCTACGTCGTCAAGGCTTACAGATTGCGAAACCACAATTAAAAAAAC
>NW_020186963.1:872826-873636 GCF_900000015.1 Plasmopara halstedii | reverse complement strand
GTTTTCCGACAGCACGGACTTCCAGAGTCGATTGTCTCTACTAGACACCCCCATTTCATGGGAAATTTTGGTCGACTATCTTCAAGGTGCTCGGCACTAATTTGGGTATATTGACAGCGGATCATCCGCAGAGCGATGGTCAAACCGAAAGGATGAATCGCGTCATCGAAGACGTTCTTCGCAGCGTCTGTGCTGGGACGCCGGGGCGCTGGAGCGCCATGTTGCCAATCTTAGAGTTTGCACTGAATAATGCAGTGCATTCGTCTACCGGCTACACGCCGTTCTACGTGAACGGGCTGATTTACCCTCGCATCCCGCTGACGCCGCCATCCCATGGCTCAGGGCTTGGTGGGGGATAGCTGAACGGCTAGCTGATGTCAGCCCCCTCACCATCCGTAAAGAAGTCGGTGACTTCTTGTCTACCGGACTGAGTGTCCTAGGACACGTTCGGGATGCCATGGCTGAAAGCCAAGACCTGCAAAAAAATATGCAGATGAAAAAGGAAAAGGCAAAGTGGAAAGCTTAAGGTCGGAGACCTGGTTTTATCAAATTCGAAGAACCTTCCTACATTTCAGCCTCTGCTATCTTCCGCACGAAGCTTCGTCCACGGTTTATTAGACCGTTTAAGGTTGTGATCATGCGGAGTCTAGCGCGTACGCTAAAATTCCCAGACGGACGCGCACCCACCCGGTGTTTTACGTACGTTTGCTCAAGCCGTATCGGGATCCGGCGCATGTGAACGCGGAAGCGTTGGCGCCGGAGCGGATCTTACGGGCCATCGGCCACCCAGAGACTGAACCAGCAACTGAC